>NC_091250.1:78972064-79275095 GCF_042477335.2 Ovis canadensis
GGGCAGGAGGAGAAGGGGACGACAGAGGATGAGATGGTTGGATGGCATCACCGACTCAATGGACATGAGTTTGGGTGGATTCTGGGGGTTGGTGATGGACAAGCAGGCCTGGAGTGCTGCAGTTCATGGGGTCACAAAGAGTCGGACACGACTGAGCGACTGAACTGAACTGATGACAAACTCACAGCTAACATCATACTCAGTGATGAACGGTTGAAAGCCTTTGTTCTAAAATCATGAACAAGACAAGGATGCCCACTCTCACCACTTACATTCAGTTTACATAGTACTGGGTATACTAGCCACAGCAATCAGATAACAAAAATAATTACAAGTCATCCAAATTGGAAGAGAAGAAATAAAACTGTCACTATTTGTAGATGGCATGATCCTGTGCATAGAAAACCCCCAAGCCTTCACTGAAAAAAAAAAAAAAGAAACCAATCAAACAAAAAACGAATAGCATTAATAAATTAATTCAGTAAAGTTGTAGGATATGAGATTAATATACAGAAATCTGTTGCTTTTCTACTTGCTAGTAATGAGCTATCAAAAAGAGAAAACAAGAAAACAGTCCTGTTTAATACTGCATCAAAAAGAATAAAATATAGAAATAAATTTAACCAAGAGGGTGGATGACCTGAACCAGCAGTAGGAAGTCTATTCAATAATATTCATGTATATATATATATATGAATATTACCCAGCCATAAAAAAACCTGCCATTTGCAACAATGTGGATGGACATAGAGAGTAAAACGCTTAGTAAAGTCAGACAGGAGAAAAACAGATACTCGATGTTATCATCTCTATGTGGAATCTGAAAAAAATAAAACAAATTTTATTTGTTTTAAATCTGGAAACAGATTTACAAGCATAAAGTAGGAATTAGTGATTAACAGTAGCAAGAGGGAAGAGGAGAGGACAAAACAGCGATACAGGATTAAGAAATACAAACTGCTATGTAAAAAACAGATAAGCAACATGAATATAGTGTACAGCACTTATCATTCTGTAATAACTTTAAATGGAGTATAATCATGAAAATATTGAACCACTTGTCTGTTATGCACTTGGAACTAATATAATATTATAGATCAGCTACCCTTAAAGAGGTATGTAACATGTAGTACATTCTCCATTTGAATTACTTGCTTTCTGAGTAGTACTTTAAATTCAGTAATTTGAAGTAATCACTTCAGTGTTTCTGAGACATTCTTATAAACTGGATAAACAATTGTTTTTTAATACAGAAATGTCCTAATTTGCCTAAATTTACTGTTTTCTCTTTATGAACACAAATTACTTTCAAATTACTCTGATGTATACTCATGACATTTTTTCTCTAGTTTGCAACACAGTTTTTAACATAAGCTATTAGTGGTTAACATAAATTTTTTGTCTTGGTTTACAGGAACCACAAAGAACACATTCTCTAATATGTGCTATGTTTAGTAAAATTCTTGCTTGACACATTGTATGGATTAACAAGTGAGCATAATTAAGAAACCAGGCTTAATAATGAGATAAATTAATTTCTATTTTCAATGAAATAATCCAGTTATTTTTGGAAAGCTCTTGTTTTAGTCACATCAACTTTATAATTAAAATGATAAATTAACTCTCTGGGCAAAAGATTTCAGATTTTCATTCTCTTGAAATTCAAACAATTAAAGAAAAATGAGCCAATAATTTTTAACAAAGCAGAATTTTGAACACACTCCAATGAAAAATAGAATTCACTAAGAAAGACAGTTGCAACAATATAAGGTGTTACTATGGTATCAATTCAAATGAGAAGTCTAAGGATAGTTAAAATCAGGAATGAAAACCATGCATTAAAATTGAACATATGAAAACATTTTAGAAATAAAACTTTTTGACCATATCGACAAAACCAAACTGAAGACAGTCTCTGTATCTTAATACGAAATGAAATTGCCTGCTCTGATGTATTTTTCCACTTTCTTCCACCACAGTTACATTAGCATTTCTCACTTACATACCAATGGCATCACACTGGTACCACTATCATTTTTCAGAATAAAAATTAAAGCTACTCTGTTGACCTAGTAAAATATAACAATATCTTGATACTTAGACTGCTACAAAAAGAATGTTCTAAGATTAGCTGAAAATTACTTTTTGTCATTATGTGCTGTGATTGGTATATTTTAATAGAATGAACTTGAAATTTAGGAAGTTGGCATAACTTTTTAAAAGGCTCTTGTCTTCTGAAAGCCTCTGTTTTCAAAGGCAATCAGTTCAGTTCAGTTCAGTCGCTCAGTCGTGTCCGACTCTTTGCGTCCCCATGAATCGCAGCACGCCAGGCCTTCCTGTCCATCACCAACTCCCGGAGTTCACTCAGACTCACATCCATCAAGTCAGTGATGCCATCCAGCCATCTCATCCTCTGTCGTCCCCTTCTCCTCCTGCCCCCAATCTCTCCCAGCATCAGACTCTTTTCCAATGAGTCAACTCGGCATGAGGTGGCCAAAGTCCTGGAGTTCCAGCCCCAGCATCATTCCCTCCAAAGAAATCCCAGGGCTGATCTCCTTCAGAATGGACTGGTTGGATCTCCTTGCAGTCCAAGGGACTCTCAAGAGTCTTCTCCAACACCACAGTTCAAACGCATCAATTCTTCAGTGCTCAGCTTTCTTCACAGTCCAACTCTCACATCCATACATGACCACTCAAAGGCAATATAATCCCTTAAAAAATATTAACAGGAGTGTCAATAATCTAGAGTTTTTTTGGTTTTTCTAAAATGATTTTTTAAATACAGCAAATATAATTTGAGAAATAGAATTTCTGAAGTTATATTGGTTCAGATTCACTATGATGTATAAATGAATTCATGCTCAGAATCATAATTTCAGGCATTGAAACTTTCTCAACTATTAAAGATATATTTTGGCATTTCATGCTGTCATGTTGGACTCTGCAATGCCATGGACTATAGCCCACCAGGCTCCTCTGTCCACAGGATTCTTGAGGCAAGAATACTGGAGTGGATTGCCATTCCGTTCTCCTGGATCTTCCTGACCCAGGGATCAAATGCAAGTCTCCCCCACTGCAGGCATACTCTTTACCATATGAGTGACCAGGGAAGTCCACTAAGATAAACAGGTACCTTTATATCCTTTAGAGAGCTTTTAGTCAAGGCTGAATGAAAGTAACACTTGCATAAAAATCAGTTAACAAGAGAACATCAAGAAAGTAGAGTCTGAATTCCTAAGCATTTCCAATATTTGCTTATAGTTGTACCTTTAAAATAGTTAACTGCTTACTTCCCTTTGTCTGAAATTCTATATATACATTATTAAAATTATCATTCAGTACAGTTCAGTCGTTCAGTTGTGTCTGACTCTTTGCAACCCCATGAATCACAGCACGCCAGGCCTCCCTGTCCATCACCAACTCCCGGAGTTCACTCAAACTCACGTCCATCGAGTCGGTGATGCCATCCAGCCATCTCATCCTCTGTCGTTCCCTTCTCCTCCTGCCCTCAATCCCTCCCAGCATCAAACTCTTTTCCAATGAGTCAACTCTTCACATGAGGTGGCCAAAGTATTGGAGTTTCAGCTTCAGCATCATTCCCTCCAAAGAAATCCCAGGGCTGATCTCCTTCAGAATGGACTGGTTGGATCTCTTTGCAGTCCAAGGGACTCTCAAGAGTCTTCTCCAACACCATACTTCAAAAGCATCAATTCTTTGGCGCTCAGCTTTCTTCACAGTCCAACTCTCACATCCATACATGATCACTGGAAAAACCATAGCCTTAACTAGACAGACTTTGTTGGCAAAGTAACGTCTCTGCTTTTCAATATGCTATCTAGGTTGGGAAAAACTTTCCTTCCAAGGAGTAAGCATCTTTTAATTTCATGGCTGCAATCACCATCTGCAGTGATTTTGGAGCCCTGAAAAATAAAGTCTGACACTGTGTCCACTGTTTCCCCATCTATTTCCCATGAAGTGATGGGATCAGATGCCATGATCATCATTTTCTGCATGTTGAGTTTTAAGCCAACTTTTTACTCTCCTCTTTCACTTTCATTAAGAGGCTTTTTAGTTCCTCTTCACTTTCTGCCATAAGGGTGGTGTCATCTGCATATCTGAGGTTATTGATATTTCTCCTGGCAATCTTGATTCCAGCTTGTGCTTCCTCCAGCCCAGCATTTCTCATAATGTGCTCTGCATAGAAGTTAAATAAGCAGGGTGACAATATACAGCCTTGACGTACTCCTTTTCCTATTTGGAACCAGTCTGTTCTTCCATGTCCAGTTCTAACTGTTGCTTCCTGACCTGCATACAGATTTCTCAAGAGGCAGGTCAGGTGGTCTGGTATTCCCATCTCTTTCAGAATTTTCCACAGTTTATTGTGATCCACACAGTCAAAGCTTTGGCATAATCAAGAAAGCAGAAATAGATGTTTTTCTGGAACTGTCTTGCTTTTCCCATGATCCAGCAGATGTTGGTAATTTGATCTCTGGTTCCTCTGCCTTTTCTAAAACCAGCTTGAACATCTGGAAGTTCACGGTTCACATATTGCTGAAGCCTGGCTTGGATAATTTTGACCATTACTTTACTAGCATGTGAGATGAGTGCAATTGTGTGGTAGTTTGAGAATTCTTTGGCACTGACTTTCTTAGGGATTGGAATGAAAACTGACCTTTTCCAGTCCTGTGGCCACTGCTGCTGGCATATTGAGTACAACACTTTTCACAGCATTATCTTTCAGGATTTGAAATAGCTCAACCGGAATTCGATCATCTCTACTAGCTTTGTTCATAGTGATGCTTCTAAGGCCCACTTGACTTCACATTCCAGGATATCTAGCTCTAGGTGAGTGATCACACCATCGTGATTATCTGGGTTGTGAATATCTTTTTTGTACAATTCTTCTGTGTATTCTTGCCACCTCTTCTTAATATCTTCTGCTTCTGTTCGGTCCATACCATTTCTGTCCTTTTTTCAGCCCATCTTTGCATGAAATATTCCCTTGGTATCTTTAATTTTCATGAAGAGATCTCTAGTCTTTCCCATTCTGTTGTTTTCCTCTATTTCTTTGCATTGATCACTGAGGAAGGCTTTCTTATGTCTTCTTGCTATTCTTTGGAACTCTGCATTCAGATGCTTATATCTTTCCTTTTCTCCTTTGCTTTTTGCTTCTCTTCTTTTCACAGCTATTTGTAAGGCCTCCCCAGACAGCCATTTTTCTTTTTTGCATTTCTTTTCCATGGGGATGGTCTTGTTCCCTGTCTCTTGTACAATGTCACAAACCTCCACCTGTAGTTCACCAGGCACTCTATCTATCAGATCTAGTCCCTTAAATATATTTCTCACTTCCACTGTATAGTCATAAGGGATTTAATTTAGGTCATACCTAAATGGTCTAGTGGTTTTTCCTACTTTCTTCAATTTAAGTTTGAATTTGGCAATAAGGAGTTCATGATCTGAGCCATAGTCAGCTCCCAGTCTTGTTTTTGCTGACTGTATACAGCTTCTTCATCTTTGGCTGCAAAGAATATAATCAAAACTAATAGCAGTTACCAGGCTAGGCATCCATCCTTCTCTGAAAATTTCAAACTCACAATTTTTATGATGAGACAGAAATTTAGTTGATGATTTCATAGCCCAACACAAATAAAGCTACCTCTTTTCTGACTATTTTTGCCTCCTGTCTTTCCAGTCATTCTCCATCCTTCAATAAGGATTTCCACACCTAGATCATTGACACCCTCCCTCTACTGCCCTACTATTAAGATCTACATCCATGATGATTTGAACATTGAGATCCATTGAAGATCCATTTAGTATAATTCATAGTCTC
Source organism: Ovis canadensis (assembly GCF_042477335.2). NCBI lineage: Eukaryota > Metazoa > Chordata > Mammalia > Artiodactyla > Bovidae > Ovis > Ovis canadensis. The sequence goes on from NC_091250.1 coordinate 78,977,898, forward strand.
TTGATCTCCTCAGTTAACCACCTACCTAATCTCAGTGTCAACCTCCATAACTACATCACTTCTAAACTTAAACTTGATCCATTTCTAAACTTGCCCTTTTTCTAACTTCATCCCCATCCTTCATCTCACTGTATTGCTATTCCCCTCTGATAATTATAAACATAATGACTCTTACAGTAGACACTACAGTCTCATGTTCTCAGTTCCCTCTAAACCCATCCCAAATTCGATGGTGCTGTATTCTGTTCGTTCCTTTGCAAACCTAGAACTCTTTGCTTATTTCTCCTTTTTCTTTATCACCTGACAAAATTCCAATCCTAGTTAAAGCCAGGATCTCATTTCTGTTTAGCCAATAGTTGCTGTAGAGAAATATACAAAAGTTTTGACTGAAAATAACATTAACAGAAAATATTACCATCCTTTCCTTAAAACTTTATTTTCCCATAACCTATGACTACAGCCATGTGGCTCAGATGGTAAAGAAACTGCCTGCAATGCAGGAGACCTGGGTTCGATCCCTGAGTCAGGAAGATCCCCTGGAGAAAGGAAAGGCAACCCACTCCAGTTTTCTTGCCTGGAGAATTCCATGGACAGAGAAGGCTGGTGGGCTCCAATCCATGGGGTCACAGAGAGTGGCACAGGACTGAGTGATTAACACGTTTCTTTTCATCACTACTGTTTACACAATCTCATTTTTAACCCTCCATCACTTCCTGTTCTCCTGAATCCCAAGCAATATTTTCTATATTTCATAGAAAGATGTAAATATCAGGTGAGATGTCCTTTTCTCAGTATGAATCCCAACAAGTCATTGATACCTGAATCACATACTCTGTTTTCCCACTTGCAACAATGCAAGAGTTGTTTCTGCCTTTGCTGTTGCTGTGGTTCTGAATCCTATAACCCCTTGCAAAAGCCAATATTCAATTCTCTGGCTCATCTTACTCAAACACTCTTCAACATTTGGCACAGATAATTCCCTGGTTTAAACATTTTCTTCTCTGGAATTCCAGGTATCACATTCTTATGAAACATCTCTTTTTCCATTGGGTTCCTTCTTATATACATGGCTTTTACTATTGTCTCCTTGTCCCTACTAGGGCTCTAACTATTATGATAACCAGGATATTATCTGTAATGTTCTACCTATGTATTGAATCTGTTTTATATTTCATTTTGTGCATTCTAAATTATCTTATCCCGTTCAGCAGTTTCAAATATGATTCTAAGATTTTATCTCCATTCTGACCTCTACCTTGAGTCTTAAGCTCCTAAAACATGTATACTATAATTATGTAGTTTAGTTATTTTCTTTAATTTAAATTAATTTTTATGCTTAATGCTGTTGCTTAATAATCATCTTTAATTAAACATGAGGGATACAGAAGTCTTAACCTTTTCTCATTTAAATAATTTTCACTTAATTCTTCTGTGACTCAGTAAATGATACCATTATTCATTTAGATGATTTATATTTGATTTTTATACTTTTCTCACAATGGTTTCTCTATTGTTTCCAGTATATCAGCAACTCATACTATTTATATCTTCAAAATGCATTCATGTCTCAAAATTTCAGTTACTAATTTTATAGTTCAAGTCACCATCCTCTTTGACATCTAACATAAAAATAGCCTCTCATTTGATCTCCTTGTCTCTTCAAATGTGAGCCAGCATGATGGTTTTAAAATATAAATCAGAGCTTGACAATTTCACTGAACACCCTCACAAGTTTTCCTATTACTCTTCAAATAAAATCCAACTCCATAACAATAGCCTGAGCTGTATCTGGCCTCTGATAGCCTCTCTAAATTCTTCCTCCTTTCCTCCCATCAGCCATTGTGCATTAGTAACTTTGTTGGATTTTTAATTTTTTTTCCTGTTTTCCTCTATTTAATCATGAAAAGCATGTTGCCATCTCAGGATCTATGAATTTGAGTTTCCTGTTTTTCAAGCTCTTTCTAGAAAATGCCTCCATTTCCTAATCCAGACTCAGTTTAAATGATTCCTTCTCACAGAGCCTTTTCCCTGGCTACCTATTCGAAGCATCACTGTCAACACTGTATTTAATCTTCTTCTTAACAATCATTATCTGTCAATATCTTACACTTGTATTTGTTTTTATGTCCATTAACTGTATCTCACTCTATATTATAAATGCCTTGTGAGAATTCTTACTTCTTTTTTTCTATTCTAGCAACAAAGAAAGAGTCTAGCACGTTAAAGGCAGTCAAGATTTAATCACTTTCTGATTGCAGAATATCTACTGCAATTCTTAGTATTAGTTTGCTTGCCAGAAAGAGAGAGAGAAAGGAGTACAGATAGATAGATATTAAAGATCGTCATAGGCTATACTGCTCCTTCCTTTCCCAAAGGAAAAGGAATTGTGTAAGTGTCACATCAAGAAGACTTCATGTTTGATCATTTTTCCATGATTATTTTAAAGTCCATCCCATTGTTAAGTGGTGATTTGGAAGTACTCCTTTAGGAATTTCTAATACAACTTAACCTATGAAGAAGTATACATTAAACTTTGAAAGTGAAAGTGAAACTGAAGGCACTCAGCCTTGTCTGACTCTTTGCAAACCCATGGACTGTAGCCTACCAGGCTCCTTACCATGGAAATTTTCCAGACAAGAGTATTGGAGTGGGTTGCCATTTCCTTCTCCAGGGGATCTTCCCAACCCAGGCATTGAACCCAGGTCTCCTGCATTGCAGGCAGACTCTTTACCTTCTGAGCCACCAGGGAAGCCCCATACATTAAACTAGAATTCAATAGATATTTGTACAGTGCTTGATATGCACCAGGAGATGTGTCAAGTGTAATGGTCAAGAAAGACTAAGTTTTCTATCTTCACAGGGCTTGATATTAGTGAGATAAATGTAATTTAAAAGTCTGATGTCAAAGAATCCAAGGAAATATAATATTTGAAGAATGAAAAAAATGGGAAGCTATGTGTTCAGTGAATGTTGAGTAAGGTATATTTTGAATTCAATAGCCAGGAAATTAATATGCTGAATAGGAGCAGATTTAGTAGAGATATTAAGGAAAGAAGTGTGAAATTCTTATTATATTAGGATTATAGTGAGTATAGCTCCTTAAAATGGTAGATAAAGTAATGTACATAAAGTAAAAAAAAAATTGTTCTATTTCAAATAAAGAGAACCTTAAAAAATGAAAGCACTGCGGGAATAAGCTAATTGGGAGAGATAAACTGAAGATAAAATAGAGAAATGAGAAACATTTTAAGTATCAGTGTCCTAATAAGGGAGAAAGATATGAAAATTCAAAACAAATAGACATGGAGAGGAGCTCCAATTAGAAGGAGATGCTGGCTATGAATTCACTTAGGTTAGTAGGTTTGGGATAAGATAATAAAAAGTTTACAAGTGATGGTTTGCTTTTTGTTCCCTGTGCTGTGACGTGCTTAGCTGCTCAGTTGTGTCCGACTCTTTGTGACCCTGCGGGCTGTAGCCACCAGGCTCCTCTCTCCACGGGGATTCTCCAGGAGTGGGTTGCCATGCCTTCCTCCAGGGGATCTTCCCAAACCAGGGATTGAACCCAAGTCTCCTGCATTGCAGGCGGCTTCTCTACTGTCTGAGCCACCAGGGAAACCCAAGAATACTGGAATGGGTAGCCTATCCCTTCTCCAGGGGATCTTCCTGGCCCAGGAATTGAACTGGCGTCTCCTGCATTGCAGGTAGATTCTTTACCAGCTGAGCTGTAGGGAAGCCCAAAAGGTGCCCCTCAGTTCAGTTCAGTTCAGTTCAGCCGCTCAGTCGTGTCCAACTCTTTGCAACCCCATGAATCGCAGCATGCCAGGCCTCCTTGTCCATCACCAACTCCCTGAGTTCACTCAGACTCACGTCCATCGAGTCAGTGATGCCATCCAGCTATCTCATCCTCTGTTGTCCCCTTCTCCTCCTGCCCCCAATCCCTCCTAGCATCAGAGTCTTTTCCAGTGAGTCAACTCTTCCCATAAGGTGGCCAAAGTATTGGAGTTTCAGCTTTAGCATCATTCCTTCCAAAGAAATCCCAGGGTTGATCTCCTTCAGAATGGACAGGTTGGATTTCCTTGCAGTCCAAGGGACTCTCAAGAGTCTTCTCTAACACCACACTTCAAAAGCATCAATTCTTCGGCACTCAGCTTTCTTCACAGTCCAACTCTCACATCCATACATGACCACTGGAAAAACCATAGCCTTGACTAGATGTACCTTTGTTGACAAAGTAATGTCTCTGCTCTTCAATATGCTATCTAGGTTAGTCATAACTTTTCTTCCAAGGAGTAAGCATCTTTTAATTTTGTGGCTGAAATCATCATCTGCAGTGATTTTGGAGCCCAGAAAAATAAAGTCTGACACTGTTTCCACTGTTTCCCCATCTATTTCCCATGAAGTGATGGGACCGGATGCCATGATCTTAGTTTTCTGAATGTTGAGCTTTAAGCCAACTTTTTCACTCTCCTCTTTCACTTTCATCAAGAGGCTTTTTAGTTCCTCTTCACTTTCTGCCATAAGGGTTGTGTCATCTGAATATCTGAGGTTATTGATGTTTCTCCCAGCAATCTAGAAAATATTTAAAAAATCTGTCCCGTAGATATGGCATAAAGAAGAAATATCAAGTTTGGGAAGGACAGAGAAAATTTTAAATAAATACAGGAAATAGGAGAAGATTTGAGACAGAGTAAACGACTGCTGAATTATACGAAACAGTGTTGTCAAACAGAACTTTCTACAGTAATGAGAAGTTTCTATACCTCTGTTGTCCAAAACTAAAACCACTAAACTTGAGGCCACTGGGCACTTGAAGTGTGTCCAGAGCAACTGAGAAAATTTTAAATTGCATTTCAACTCAATTAATTTAAATATAAATAGTCACATTTGCTTAAGTGGCCATAATAGATGGGCAGGTATGGAGCATCTAATTAGAGATTATAATCATTAATCTATAAAAAGGAGGGAATTTCTTTTCCTGACAACTTAAATCTGAGATAAAACAGAAAAATATACTGAGATTTGACCATATTTGATTGGATTTAGGACAAGGTCTTGGATCAAGAGTCTTGGAAACAATGAGTCATTTCTTCACGTCAGGTGGCCATAGTATTGGAGCTTCAGCTTCAGCATCAGTCCTTCCAATGATATTCAGGACTGATTTCCTTTAGGATGGACTGGTTGGATCTCCTTGCAGTCCAAGGGACTCTCAAGAGTCTTCTCTAACACCACAGTTCAAAAAAGCATCAATTCTTCAGTGCTCAGCTTTCTTTAAGGTAAAGTCTTACATCCATACATGACTACTGGAAAAACCATACTGTGACTTGATGGATGTTTGTCAGCAAAGTGATGTCTCTGCTTTTTAACATGCTGTCTAGTTTGGTCATAGCTTTCCTTCCAAAGAGCAAGCATCTTTTAATTTCATGGCTGCAGTCACCATCTGCAGTGATTTTGGAGCTCCCCGAAAAATAAAGTCTGCCACTGTTTCCATTGTTTCCCCATCTATTTGCCATGAAGTGATGGGACCAGATGCCATGGTCTTAGTTTTTTTAATGTTCTGTTTTAAGCCAGCTTTTTCACTCTCTTCTTTCACTTTCATCAAGTGGGTCTTTAGTTTCTCTTTGCTTCCTGCCATAAGGGTGGTGTCATCTGCATACCTGAGGCTATTGACATTTCTCCAAACAGGCTTGATTCCAACTTGTGCTTCATCCAGGCAGGCATTTCTCATTATGTACTCTGTATATAAGTTAAATAAGCAGGGTGACAATATACAGCCTTCACGTACTCCTTTTCCAATTTAGAATCAGTCCATTGTTCCATGTCCAGTTCTAACTGTTGCCTATTGGCTTGCATACAGGTTTCTCAGGTAAGGTGGTCTGGTATTCCCATCTCTCTAAGAATTTTCCACAGTTTGTCATTATCTGCACAGTCAAAAGGCTTTGGAGTAGTCAATAAAGCGGACATAGATATTTTTCTGGAACTCTCTTGCTTTCTCTGTTCATTTCCAAGGAAAGGCATTCAATATTACAGTAATCTAAGTCTATGCCCTGAGCAGTAATGCTGAAAAGCTGAAGTTGAACAGTTCTGTGATGACCTACACAACCTTCTATAATGAACACCAAAAAAAAAAGATGTCCTTTTCATCATAGGGGACTGGAATGCAAAATTAGGAAGTCAAGAGATACCTGGAGTAACAGGCAAGTTTGACCTTGGAGTACAAAATCAAACAGTGCAAAGACTAGCAGAGTTTTTCCAAGAGAACGTACTAGTCATAGCAAACACTCTCTCCCAAAAACACAAGAGACAACTCTACACGTGAACATCACCAGATAGTCAATACCAAAATCAAATTGATTATATTCTTTGCAGCCAAAGATGGAGATGCTGTATATAGTCAGCAAAAACAAGACTAGGAGCTGACCATGTCTCATGAACTCATTACAAAATTCAGAGTTAAATTGAAGAAAGTAGGGAAAACCACAAGACCATTCAGGTATGACTTAAATTAAATCCCTTATGATTATACAGTGGAAGTGACAAATACCTTCAAGGGATTAGGTCTAATAGACAGAGTGCCTGCAGACCTATGGATGGAGGTTTGTAACATTGTACAGAAAGCAATGATCAAGATCATCCCCAAGAAAAAGAAATGCAAAAAGGCAAAATGGTTGGCTGAGGAGGTCTTACAAATAGTTGAGGAAAGAAAAGAAGGGAAAGGCAAGGGAGAAAAGGAAAGATACACCCATCTGAATGCAGTGTTTCAAAGAATCGGAAGGAGAGATAAGAAAGCCTTCAAGTGATCAATGCAAAGAAATAGAGGAAAATAGTAGAATGGGAAAGACCTGCAATCTATTCAAGAAAATTAGAGATACTAAGGGTATATCATATGCAAAGATGGGCACAATAAAGGACAGAGACTGTATGGAGCTAACAGAAGCAGAAGGTATTAAGAGGTGGCAATAATACACAGAAGAACTATACTAAAAAGATCTTCATGACCCACATAATTCATGATATGTGTGATCACTCACCTAGATCCAGACATCCTGGAATGTGAAGTCAAGTGGGTCTTAGGAAGCATCACTACAAACCAAACTAGTGGAGGTAGTGGAATTCTAGCTGGGCTGTTTCAAATCCTAAATGATGATGCTGTGAAAGTGCTGCACTCAATATGTCAGCAAATTTGGAAAACTCAGCAGTGACCACAGGGCTGAAAAGTTCAGTTTTCATTCCAATCCCAAAGAAAGGCAATGACAAAGAATGTTCACACTACCATACAATTTCACTCATCTCACACACCAGCAAAATAATGCTTAAAATTCTCCAAGTAAGTCTTCAACAGTGCGTGAACCAAGAACTTCCAGACGTTCAAGCTGGGTTTAAAAAATGCAGAGAAAAGCAATACATGGTTCAAAAATGGAATGACTGATTCCTTTCAAAGTAGAAATTCCATCACACTGGCATGGATGGTGTAAATAACTGCTTTCAGTTGCTTTTCATTCACCCTTAGATCTATTCATCAATTAAACATTTTTTGAGCACCTTCAGTGTGTCCAGTGACCCAGATTTAAAGATGAATTGAATTTCATTGCTCCTGCTATTAAGAAACTTACATTCCAGTGTGAGATACAGAGAAATAGTGTTACAGTGAGAATTATGTCAATTATTTTAGCCTTTAAGTATATACATATATTTTAAAAGTATTCTAAAATTATACAGCTCTATGTCCATATCATGTAATTATGACGATCTTATTTAATTTTAAATTGATCACAGATTCCTTAATCCGGAGTTGCACTATAATTAATTCAGTCTGTTAGCAATGAAGCTTTTCAAATTTATTTGACAGAGTTAGACTCCAAAACCCCCAAAGTACTATTAACTATTTTGACTGTTTCTTACTCCCAACTGCTTGATTCCTACTCCTACATAAGTGTAGTTCTCTAAGCCCTAAGGAAACTGAGGAATATACACTAATTCCTTATCAGAGACAGTTGCTCTTCCAGAATCATTGAGCAGTTAGTGGCCTCACTACTTTGGCCTCATATACATTTTTCTTCAGGGGAACTTTTGATGCCAGTAACCTAACTACGCTCTTTTGCATTATCCTTAGGGAACATTCACAGCATATCTTTACCTTTCATTTATTACGAACTTTTCTTCAATATTTCTAGATTTAACAGAATTCCTACTATATGCTATTGTTCAGTCGCAAAGTTGTGTCCAACTCTTTGCGACCACACGAATTGCAGCAGACCAGGCTTCCCTGTCCTTCACTGTCTCCTTGATTTTATTCAAACTTATGTCCATAATTAAATCTATGAATATTGGCCCTTTTTGAGCCAACCACTACAGAAGACACAAATGCCTCTGGAATTAAAGCTTGATAAAAGCCATTTTATCAACATGATGCACTTGCTCTAGTACCACATATTCTAAACACAAAACTACAGGATGTATCATATTTTGATTGATAGGATTTTAAATTATCTACTAGCACTATTTGTTCTTGCTTCATCACATCAAGTAATGCAGTCTACATATAATGACAATTGTGTCTTTTTTATTAATTTTGTACCCAATAAAATAAACCCTTAAGTCTGTTTTAGGCATATGTAAGTCTATGTTGACTTTGCTGTCTTTGTCTTCATTGTGTGTCTCTCTTGCCTAATCATTTTCCTAATATTTCTCTATTTCTGTAGAAAATTTCATAATTTAACCTACACATATTATTCTGCAGTTAATTATAGCCCATAATTCTTGATTTACATTTTCTGTATTTAGTGAATTTTGAATTGTCTTAAATACTTTCCTGATATCAAGCAAATTTCTCCACTTTAGATTGAAAGTGATTTCTAATCCACTTTCTCTTTATTGCTTTCAATAGTTTTTCATCCATCCTAGTGAGATCATCATACCACTTTCTACAATTTTCTCCTTAGGTTTTTAGAAAAAATATATCAAAAGATTTCCCTCTATCTATATCCTCATGCATCTGTTTCTGTATCTTCATGTATAAGGTACTCTTTCAAACTAAGAACATTTTATTTAGTTTGGGAGTTTGCCAATGTATAATGAAAGGGAAAGTGTAGGTAAATTATCTCTTGACCAACAAATAGATGACATCTTTTACCTGAGTGAGGACCATAACTGTTTTGATCATCACTGTGTACCTAGTGCTAAGGGGAAAAAAGCTCAATGTATTCTTGAATAGATGAATAATAAAATCTCTTAGATACTTAAGTGAAAAATCAGCTGATATGCACAGCTTCTGGTCTAATTAACAGTATCTATCATTAAAGATAAAGATTTTTACTGATCTAAAGTAGACTTTTTTCCTTTTCCCACTGAGTAGTTCCATGACCACATGAAGTTAATAAACAAAACCACTGTCTTAGCAAACACACACACACACATACACACACACAGAAAAGCAGCAGTCCCTACCATGGAGACCCAGCAAGGCTTTCACTGAATCCTATAGGACTTTGAGGATTTCATTTCCCTGTTCACATTGTGCCATCGGCAGGTCCATAACTTTGATTTTTGTGGAAACTGTAGTCTGAAAGTTTGGAGATCCAAAAGCAGAACCTAAATACTCAAAATTTCATTTAATGATGGCAAGTTTTCCTGAATAGTTCCAGGTGGCAGGAAACAACCAACCAAAAAAATGTGTTTAAACTTGCCCTGTTGTCTTCCAGTGAAGCTCTTTTGTTAATAGAATGTCTTTCTGGACTCTAAGAATTTGCCTAACTAGACATGCTAATTTTTGATGCTCTTGTGAGTTTCTCTCTTTTTAATGTTTTCACTTTTTATTTTCCTTCCCTGTTTTGCCAGAACTTCAGAGACTTCTAGTCAGACAACATTTTATTTTGGAATATAAACTTGTATTATTTAGGCTTGTTTGGCTCTTTAGTCAATTATATTTATATTCATCTTGGAAAATGGCTACTCAGCAACAAACTTACACTTCCCAGCCTCCCTTTCTGTTAGCACAGCCGAAAGATTAAGTTCCGGTCAATGGGAAGGAGGTGAAACTTATCACGTAGCAGATTCCAGAAAACTTTCTTAAGAGAACACTGGCATAAGTTTTACTTTTTTATTTTCAACGGATCCCCATCCTGCTGTTTAGAACATGGATACCTGGGATGTAAATGTCACTCTCTTAAACAAAATTATTGAAGTATCATTGAGCAGCAAGTTTGAAGAAGTCTAATTTCTTGAGTTGCAATATGAAGAGGATTTATTTTTTTTAATTATAATTAATATCTTGTAAATTATTTTTGTTCTGTTTGCAAACATATCAGCAGAAATTCACTGTGTGGAAAATATAAGGAATAAAAATAAATAAAATATCCGAGCATTATTAGATGCAAAAAAAATGGTCACCATTTCAAATAAAAATAGTCCTCCCTTGGAATCTTATGCAATATAATTTATAAATTGAAGATGTACTTCAAAAGTCATTGTGGGTATAGTGTAGGCGGTATATCATCTGATGGTTCCTTGAATAGAAATTATTAATTTGAACCCTATTTAGTCAGAATTTGTGATATTTTGAAAGGAACTCATCATTACCTAGGGAAAATGACTTTAAAATTGACAATATAAACTAAGTTACCAGATTTTCATGTGTCATTTTATATGTAAGCAAAGATATTCTAATTTCTGCTAAAAACAAGTCCCTAAACACCTAATTTAGAGAGTTCTTATTTATGCCTGAGTTCCTATGTGACCAGAATATGAAGAATACTCTGTTTCTTATGAACTATTCCCTGAAGAAAATATATTAATAGTTTAGAAAAGTTTCACTTCAGACAAATGAACAGAAGGAAATTTTCAGAAATTTTAGCTGCTTTTCAAGGAAAGACTCTCATAATATATGAGGTCAAATAAAGTATAACCGATGAGGCCAAATAATGTATAAACTTCTGGTTCCATCTGAAAGATACTAACAGAGGAGTTGTAGGTGCTGGCCAGAGGGATGCTGCTACATTTGTGCTTTAGTTAATAATTTAGTGAACAGTTAATAACTCATAGAAAATCTTCAAATAATCTTACCAATTTTTCTTAATATTACAAATATATTTGTCTAACCCCACTTCTTAGAGTACATCTTTCAGATATTATGGCATACAATTAAAATATATTTGAGAGTTTATTCGTTGATTTTTTTAATTTTTAAGTCAAAGAATTGGTAGCAACTCAGTGTTCATAGGCTTCCTGGGTAGCTCAAATTGTAAAGAATCTGCCTAAAATGCAGGAGACCTGGGTCCAATCCCTGGGTTGGGAAGATTCTCTGGAGATAGGCATGGCAACCCACTCCAGTATTCTTGCCTGGAGAATCCCATAGACAGAAAAACCTGACAGGCTATAATCCATGGAGTCACAAAGAGTCAGACATGACTGAGCAACTAACACACACAGTGTTCATTCATATGGGACTGATTAAGTCAACTAGGAAACAGTCTCACAATGGAATGCCTACAACTGTTGAAAATATGAAGGAAAAAAAATAATAAGGAAATCCTCCATGTGCTAATGTGAACAGATTTCCAAGACATTCAGTTGGACTCTATGAAACTGATGAGTCAAATATAATAGTACTTGGGTAGCTTTATTTAATTCTTATTACTCATTCTAAAACTAACAAACAGAAAACCAGACAATGTACACATTATGTGTACGTTGCTAACTTTTGTAAGAAATGGGAGGAATGTAAGATTAGTTATGATCATATTTCCTTGGAAACAGAGACAGTAATAAAATGAATTACTTAAGTGGTAGAGTAGGAGGGGGCAGTATTAAGAGTGAGGATTGTCACTTTGAACATTTGTATATGATTTCATTTTCTAATCAACTGTATTACGTATTTTAAAAAGCTTTATTTTGTCTACATTAAACAATAAATTTTGTCAGCCCTTTCATTCTTTTTCAGAAGAATTTGTGCTATGAACCCTAATAAGTAAAAAAATAACTGAGTCATTGCTTTCAAGATGTTCCTTGTCAAATCAAGTATTCAATAATATAGTTTTAGAATTATAGAAAGCTGTAACTTTTAAATACATTACCTAAAAATGGCATTCTCAAAATCATTTTGTAGCTGAAAAGTATGCATATATAACTTAACTTTCAGTATCATGCCTGAAAAATTAAAATATTTTGTAACGGTATTACTATTTGCACAGCCTTATGAGTCTCTCCAACAAAATATTTAATACTATCTTTCCCTTTACTCTACATGTAAATACTATAAGGGAGTGAATTGTTATTAAAAGAAAAATCTACCACACTTAATAAGCACCTGCTAAGACTGTGGGTCAGTGTTTTTGATGAAACATTTACCAGCTACTTATTATAATTTGCATCACTAGGTCTTTTAAACTGCAGCTCCCATTAAAAGAAAAACATTTTCTTAACCCACTTTGTAAGTGTTTATAATGCCTACTGCTTTTCAGCTGTGAAAGCATCATTTATTACATTCACGGGTTTTTATGAAGAAAGAGACTGGATGAGCTTTTCTACTAACAGTCCTTCCCATTTGATTATATCATTCTACCCTTTAGTGTATATGGAGAATTTGAATTCACTCAGCTGAAAATGCTTCCCTTTAGATCCTATACACATGTTTTCAGAGCCTTAAATTTTTGTATCTAAAGGGAAAAAAGATGGAAGAAAAGAGGAAAAGGGTGAAAACTATGAAAGGTGATTGTCTGCATCTAAGTATTAAATGAAGAAAGTATCTCTTATTTATGTAATACCTGGCACTCTTGATGCTTAACTTGTATTAGAACCATTTAACGCCCTTTCAGTCAGTTGAGTTCAGTTGTTCAGTTGTGTCCAACTCTTTGTGACCCCACATACTGCAGCATGCCAGCCTTCCCTGTCTTTCACCAATTCCCAGAGCTTGCTCAAACTCACATGCATCAAGTGGGTGATGCCATCCAACCATCTCATCCTCTGTAGTCCCTTTCTCCTCCTGCCTTCAATCTTTCACAGCATCAGATCTTTTCCAATAAGTCAGCTCTTCACATCAGGTGGCCAAAATATTGGAGCTTCATCCTCAGCATCAATCCTTCCAATGAATATTCAGGACTAATTTCCTTTAGGATTGACTGGTTTGGTCTCCTTGAAGTCCAAGAGACTCTCAAGAGTCTTCTTCAACATCACAGTTCAAAAGCATCAATTCTTTGGCACTCAACTTTTTTTATTGTCCAACTCTCACATGCATACTTGACTACTGGAAAATTAAAAAAAAAAAACATAGCTTTGACTAGACAGACCTTTGATGGCAAAGTAATGTCTCTGCTTTTAATGTGCTATCTAGGTTCTTCATAGGTTAATGCCTTTTAGAGACCTGTAAGCTCTCTATGAGGTACCTACTGCGTTCAGACCCATTATAAATAAATAGAAACCTGAGAAGTTAAACAGTGTGTTCTACACCACACAGTATTATGTAGGAGAACCAGAAGTGAGCCCAGGCAGTTTGGGTTCAGAATTGGTGCTATTAGACATTATGATACAAGGAATTAATGAATAATTAATGGAGTATGCACTACATTGATTGAATATATGGATGAATTAATAAGTGAATGAATAAATACAGTATATATATATATATATATGCCATCACCACAAACAAGATAATAAACATAGTTTTCACTCCCAAGAGTTTCATCCTGACATTTTCTAATACCCTCTCCAGCCCCTCCCACCTACATCTGAATTGTTTCCATCAGTAGATGAGTTTTATATACATAGCATCAAGCAGTTTGAAGTCTCTTTTATCTACCGCTTCTTTCAATTGGCATAATTACTTTGAGATTCATTCACTGTCCTGCATGTATCAATAGCTTATTACTCTTTTTGTGTAGTGCTACTCCCCTTTGTTGATATATCACAGTTTGTTTAGTCTGTCACTTGTTGATGAATGTTTGATTCTTTCCAGTTTTGACTACTAAGAATAATGCTGCTCTAAATATTCGTTTAAAGGATTTGTATGATCAGATGCTTTCTATTCTTCTGGTGAATACCTACACGCAGAATGCCTGAATCACATGATAGGTACATCTTAGCTTTATAAAGAAAATATCAAATTTTCCAAAATGCTGTACCATTTTGTATTCCTGAGAGTATTGTATCCAATTTTAAGTTCCTCTGCATCCTTGTCAACACAGAACGGTCAGGTTTTCCTGTTGTGGCCATTCTGATAGTTATGCAATGATAGATTTGTTGCTGTTGTTATTGAGCCTCTAAGTCATGTCTGACTCTTTGTGATCCCATAGATTGTAGCCCATCAGGCTCCTCTGTCCATGGGATTTCCCAGGCAAGAATACTGGAATGGGCTGTCATATCTTTCTCCAGGGGATCCTCTTGACCTATGGATTGAGCCCCCATCTCCGGCATTGCAGTCGGATTCTTTACCCCTAAGCCACCTGGTAAGCCAGTGATAGCTTCAGTTCAGTTCAGTTCAGTCTCTCAGTCATGTCCAACTCTTTGTGACCCCATGAATCGCAGCACGCCAGGCCTCCCTGTCCATCACCAACTCCCGGAGTTCACTCAGACTCACATCCATCGAGTCAGTGATGCCATCCAGCCATTTCATCCTCTGTCGTCCCCTTCTCCTCCTGTCCCCAATCCCTCCAGCATCAGAGTCTTTTCCAATGAGTCAACTCTTTGCATCAGATGCCCAAAGTACTGGAGTTTCAGCTTCAGCATCATTCCCTCCAAAGAACACCCAGGACTGATCTCCTTCAGAATGGACTGGTTGGATCTCCTTGCAGTCCAAGGGACTCTCAAGAGTCTTCTCCAACACCACAGTTCAAAAGCATCAATTCTTCAGCACTCAGCTTTCTTCACAGTCCAACTCTCACATCCACACATGACCACTGGAACCACCAGAGCCTTGACTAGATGGACCTTTGTTGGCAAAGTAATGTCTCTGCTTTTGAATAGACTATGTAGGTTGGTCATAACTTTTCTTCTAAGAAGTAAGCATATTTCAATTTCATGGCTGCAGTCACCATCTGCAGTGATTTTGGAGCCCCCCAAAATTAAAGTCTGACACTTTTTCCACTGTTTCCCCATATATTTCCCATGAAGTGATGGGACCAGACATCATGATTTTCGTTTTCTGAATGTTGAGCTTTAAGCCAACTTTTCCAGTTTCCTCTTTCAGTTTCATCAAGAAGCTTTTTAGTTCCTCTTCACTTTCTGCCATAAGGGTGGTGTCATCTGCATATCTGAGGTGATTGATATTTCTCCTGGCAATCTTGATTCCAACTTGTGCTTCTTCCAGTCCAGCATTTCTCATGATGTACTCTGCATAGAAGTTAAATAAGCAAGATGACAATATATAGCCTCGATGTACTCCTTTTCCTATTTGGAACCAGTCTGTTGTTCCATGTCCAGTTCTAACTCTTGCTTCCTGACCTGCATACAAATTTCTCAAGAGGCAGGTCAGGTGGTCTGGTATTCCCATCTCTTTCAGAATTTTCCATAGTTTATTGTGATCCACACAGTCAAGGCTTTGGCATAGTCAAGAAAGCAGAAATAGATGTTTTTCTGGAACTCTCTTGCTTTTTTGATGATCCAGCGGATGTTGGCAATTTGATCTCTGGTTCTTCTGCCTTTTCTAAAACCAGCTTGAACATCTGGAATTTCACGGTTCACGTATGGCTGAAGCCTGGCTTGGAAAATTTTGAGTCGTAGCTTAGTGTACTGTTAATTTGCATTTCCCAAATGACAAATTATATAGAACACCCTCTCAAATATCTGTATGCCATCCATACACAATCTTTAGCAAAATGCATAAAACTGCCCATTTTTAAATTGCAATGGTTGTTTTATTAGTGAGTTTTAAATATATATTTTACTCAGTTTAAAATATATACATTGAACTGAAGATTCTACTCAATGTCAAGAAATAAATAGTGCCATCTAGATTGGAAAGGAAGTAAAAATACGTTTATTTAAAGAAGACATGATTTTCTATGTAGAAAATCTGATAGAACCCACAAAAATAGCTTATAGAACAAATAAATAAGCTTAGTAGCATTTTAAAATGCAGACTAAAATGAAGTCTATTTTATATACTAGTAATAAGCTATAAGAAATTGAAAGTAAAAATATACCATTTACAAAGACATCAAAATATATGAAATATTTATATATAAATCTGCCAAATATGTGTAAGATATACAATGAAAACTACAAATCCTTATTGGGAGAAATTAAAGAAATCTTAAATGGAGAAATATACTTTGTTCAATGAGTCAGAAGACTCAATATCATTACCATATAAATTCCCCCCAAACTGATGTATAGATTCAACACAATACCAATCAAAATTCCTGTAAACTTAAAAAAAAAAAGAAAGAAAGAAACCAACAAACTGAATTTTAAATTTCAGAATGCTTAGGGCCTGGAATAGCTAAAATAAAAATATCTTTTTCTTGTAAAATAACAACAAAGTTGGAGGGCTAAGACTCCTGATCCCATGAATTGTGGTATGGTTATTATAAAGCTGCCATGATCAAAAGAATCCAATATTGGTGCAAAAGTAGTGAAACAGATCAAAGGAATAGAATAGAGAATCCAAATATAGACACACATATTTATGGACAACTAATTTCTGACAAAAGTTCAAAGGCAATTAATTCAGTATAGAAAGACTCTTCAGCAAATGGTGTTGAATTAATTGGATATTTCTATTCAAAACAAAATATGAACCTTCATGCATCTTTGTATCATGAACAAATATAACTCAACATGAATCATAGATCTAAATATAAAAAGCAAAACTATATAATTCCTAAATGAAATAAAATTTTGTTGCTTGGAATAGGGAAAGATTTCTTCACAATAGCTGTACAGGATAATTTATAAATAAATAATTTGATAAGCTGGGCTTCTTCAAAATTAAAAAGTTGCTGCCCTCCAAAAAACAATATTAAGAGAATGGAAAGGCAAATCCCAGACTCAGAAAAGTATTTGTCAACACATGCCTGAAGTAATTTTATTTATATGTTCATTGCTATAAACTACTAGAGGGCCAGTATCTTGTTTATACTTTTAAATGCTGTATGTCTAACATTTAGGATAGTGCTATGAACATAATAGACCCTTAAAAAATATTTCTCTAATGAAAGAGTGATTGGATAAACTAAGAAACAGACAAATCAGCATATAGGTGGTAATTAAAGCTTTGGAAGACTTAAAAGGACCTAAGGATTCAGTAAGTTCTGAGATAAGACTTGAAGTTCTGAATTTCTAACAAGCTCAGGAGATGTCAAGGCTACTGGTCCTGGGACTACCCATGAAAGACAATGGCATAGAGTATTTAACTCAAAGATATATAGATGAAACTTAAATTGTAAGTGTAGAAATTAACTGTTTCTAGCTCTGAGGGTAGGTGATGGACAGGGCAGCCTGGCGTGCTGCAGTCCATAGGGTCACAAAGAGTGAGACACGACTGGGAGACTGAACTGAACTTATGAAAGAACTGACAATATTCTCATTGAATTATTTTAATATGTGAGGTCACCTGCTGAGGAGTAATGGCATGGAAAAATAGAAGAATATTCAGAGGAGGGAAAGACGAAAGCAAGGGAGAGTTCTTTTAAAGAGGAAGATGGGTAAAATAATTGCAATGATTTTTGCAAATATCTATGGTGGCACTAGTGATAAAGAACCTGCCTGCCAATGCAGGAGACATAAGAGATGCAGTTTTGATCTCTGAGTCAGGAAGATCCCCTGGAGGAGGGCATGGCAACCCAATCCAGTATTCTTGCCCGGAGAATCCCATGGACAGAGCAGCCTGGCAGGCCACAGTACATAGGGATGCTAAGAATCAGACAGGACTGAAGCAACTGAGCACCCTCGCCTGCACTAGTAGAGAAAATAAGAAAATGCAGACTCTGCTTTGGGAGTCAATGTGCAAACAAATTAACCCTTTACAAGTATCATCTAAAAGCTTGAGGTACCTGTTTCTCTCTGCTTATTTATTCTTAATTTCCCTCCATCCCTGCTGAAATCAGAAAATGAAGAAGCTCTAAAGTGTAAATCAACTTGATAGGCCTGCTTGTTAACAATTCCAGGAAGGTTTTGATAAAGGAAGGAGGTTAGAATTTAATTGTTCAAATGAGATTTGGGGATTTACTTTAGATTTCATTAATGTGCTATACCTACCTTCCATTTCTATTGGGAGTTGAGAGTTGAGAGTAATGAACACACATTTGATGTTCAGGATGAAAAACATCAAACTGTCATCTAAGCATACATTTTACTAACTATTAAATCTTACATAACTTCAACATATTTTATTGAGAAGACAAAACATTTTAAGGATGAGACCCTCCTAATCATATAAGCAACTCATTACATTGCTAAATAGCTCAGCTAGGCAACTCTTCCTTACACTGAAATCAAAGTATGTCTCCAGTCAATTGTTCTAACTCATTCCTGTAGCTTCAGGGAATGTCAGTTCCAATTCCTCTTCCATGTTTCAGATTTCCCAATACGTGAAAGAAGAAATCATTCTGCCAACTCCTCTGAAGCTGAATGTCTTCAGCACTTGCCAACGGTCTTCAGAGACAAGAGCTACAAACATTTCATTTTATTGTTCACACTGCTCTTAATTTGTCTTCATTGTCTGTATCCTACAGAAATTGTACCAACAGCAGTAAATAGTATCCTTAGGACACTGCAACAAAGGACTTCCTTAACTCACACATTATATATGTTTCAATACAGTCCAAATTAACAATGATGCTTTACAACAAGAGTTGTTGTTCAGTTGCTAAGTCATGTTCAGTTGCTAGCTCTTTGCAACCCCATGGATTACAGCACACCAGGCTCCTCTGTCCTTCACTGTCTCCAAGAGTTTGCTCAAATTCATTCATGTCCACCGAGTCTGTAATGCAGCCTAACCATCTCATCCTCTGCCACCCCCTTCTCCTTTTGCCTTCCATCTTTCCCAGCATCAGTGTCTTTTCCAGTGAGTTGCCTCTTCACATCAGGTGGACAAAGTATTAGAGCTTTAGTTTCAGCAATATTCCTTGAAGTGACTATTCAGAACTGATTTCTTATAGGACTGACTGGCTTGATTTCCTTGCAGTTGAAGGGACTCTCAAGAGTCTTCTGCAGCAACACAGTTAGAAAGCATCAGTTTTGTGGTGGTCAGCTTTCATTATTGTTCAACTCTCACATCCATACATAACTACTGGAAAAACCATAGCTTTGACTAACAGATCTTTGTCAGCAAAGTGATGTCTCTGCTTTTTAATACTCTGTCTAGGTTTGTTACAGTTTTCCTTTTAAAGAGTAAGTGTCTTTGAATTTCATGGCTGCAGTCATCATCCACAGTGATTTGGGGGCCCAAGAAAATGAATTTTTCCACTTTTTCACCTTCTATTTGTCATGAAGTAAGGAAACCAGATGTCATGATCTTAGTTTTTTGAATGTTGAGTTTTAAGCCAGCTTTTTCACTCTCCTTTACACCCCCAAGAGACTCTTCAGGTCCTCTTCATTTTCTGCCATCAGAGTGGTACCCTCTGCGTATCTGGAGTTGATATTTCTCCCAGCAATCTTGATTCCAGCTTGTGCTTCATCTAGCCCTGAATTTCATATAATATACTCTGCATATAAGTTAAATAAGCAAGGTGATGATATACAGCCTTGTCATACTCTTCTCCTAATTTTGAGCCAGTCCCTTGTTCTACGTCCACTTGTGTTGCCTCTTGACAACAGGTTTCTCAGGAGACAGGTAAGGTTGTCAGGTATTCTCATCTCTCCAAGAATTTTTCACAGTTTGTTGTGATGAACACAGGCAAAGATTTTCATGTAGTCAATGAAACAGAAGTAGATGTTTTTCTGGAACTCCCTGTCTTTCTCCATGATCCGAATATTTGCAATTTGATCTCTGGTTCCTCTGCCTTTTCTAAACCCAGCTTATACATCTAGAAGTTATTGGTTCATGTACTGCTGAAGCTTGGCTTGAGGAATTTTGAACAGAACATTTCTAGCATGTAAAATGAGCACAATCATGTGGTAGTTTGAACATTCTATGGTATTGTGCTTCTTTGGGATTGGAATGAAACCTGACCTTTTCCAGTCCTGTGGCCACTGCTGATTTTTCCAAATTTGCAGACATTTTGAGTGCAGCACTTTAACAACATCATCTTTTAGGATTTGAAATAGTGCAGCTGGAATTCTGTCTCCTCCACTAGCTTTGTTCTTAGTAATTCTTCTTAAAGCCCACTTGTATTCACTCCAAAATGCCTGGCTCTAGGTGAGTTACCATCACTGAAGGCCAGAAGAGTTAACTTTTCTGACCTTCATTTATGTTGCCTATTAGTGTATTATCAGTATGTGACTTGTATATTTTTGAGGATGATTGAAGGAATAAATCTGTGCTAAGCGTTTTGTATAAGGCATGGCATATTGTAAGCAGCTACTAAAGATACCCATAAATTTTACTCCTCATAAAAGATCTCATCATCAAGAACAATTATAATTATTTTATTGTATATGCTGTTTGACTCAGAAAAGAATAAAATATATATCGCATGTTAGAAAGACAAAGATCAATTCATTTTCTTAGAGTTTTAGATGTTAGTGTATGATTTGTTTGGAGATACCTCTCAAATAATCCTCCTCCAAAACCTGATGTTAAAAGCAACAGTATGTATTTTATAAAATACTTACTTGACATTGTGTTAGATGATTTATGAACCTTCATGTGAGACATATCAACCCTGTGAGGCAATTATTTACATTTATTTTACAGGGGAAGAAACTGGAACATAGAGATAGAGTCAGACTCTGAAAAAATATAAGGAGAAAAACAAAACTTCATAAAATAAGGGCCATTAAAACATACCTTGTTGAAAAAAATGATGAATATATATTTTCTTTAATATCTAAAGATCACCCCAGGGGATGGATCAGAATTTTCAGAAGCAAAAGGGCAGTGATAATTCACTGTAGTAAACATGCTGATTTTCTACACTTGGAAGTAAAGGAATAAAGGTCTTGGGATTCAGAGACCAAAACATATATGAATAAATAAATAAATAAGGGCTAGGGTTATATCAAATTCTGATATGGGAATAGAAGTTCAAAAGAATTAAGCATAACTCCAGTGACATCGTACCACACATAAAGGTAACACTATTTTAAAATGTTTCACAGACTTTCTCTCTCTTTTTTTGATTCAGTACAATAAAATTATATTATACCATGAAAATAGTCTTTTTTGTTGTTTAAGTTAAGTCATTTCTAAGAGAGGACTTCACCAAACTTTAAGTTGATTAACTTTTCAAACCATCATATATATAAAGTTTTTTGCCCTTAGGTTTGTTTTTTGTTTTTTTTTTTTTTTTTTTTTTAAGATAAAATGATTGTTTCCATAGTTTCTTTAGGAATTAAGAAGACAAAAAAGAACAGAAAGGACATAAGAGGACCAGGCTTCAAATCTATCCTTGTTATTCCCAAAAGATGTCAGCTACTCAGCAAATAAAATTAACATTTCAGAACAAAAGTAATTAAAATTAAAATACTAATCACATTTCAGGGAAGCATCATTTTAACCAGTCTTTCCCTTCTATATCATCCCACATTCTTCTGAAAGATTAGATTTTTGTTACTGATATATTTTTGTGTCCTTATGCTCTAAGGTTTAATTTAAAAAGTGCAGAAACTTCTCTGCATTAATGGTATCTTTCCAGGGCTGGAAATCATGCTCTCTTTGCTTTCTTTCATGTATGAAAATGGGAGCATTTAAAAGCTCCTTTGTCAGAAAGCCAGATTCTACTCCAGTATCCTACTACACTGAAATTCTGAGAATTATTTGAGTGTTTGTGCTTTAGAAAATTCATTTTCTGGTTGTGTGGATGTATTTCTGAGTTTTCTGTTCCTGTTGAGCCTCATCCTGTGGCTCTGAAGTTTTAGATTCTGTGGTTTGTGCTGTGCTGTAATCAGTCGTGTCTAGCTTTTTGCGACCCGATGGACTGCAGCCTGCCAGACTCCCCTGTCCATGGGATTCTCAAGAATACTGGAGTGCATTGCCATGCCCTTCTCCAGGAGATCTTCCCAACCCAGTGACCAAACCAAGATATCCCGCCTTGCAGGTGGATTCTTTACCATCTGAGCTACTAGGAAAGCCCACTGTGGTTTACTTAAATTTCAATTATGTATCTTTTTATGAGATATGCACAATATCAATGGTATATTCAATTCTCCTCTACTGAAAATTTTGTAGCATGGGTAGAATTTAAAGAAACAAGGAAGTCTGTTCAAGAAGTCTGTTTCCTTAAGGCCATGGAACATTTTCTTTTACCAGTTAATCAGCTTGAAACTTTGCAATGAATTCTTCAAATCAAGAATGATACTAATTTCTGTGAGAAAATCTGCTCTAGTTACAAGCAAGTTTTTCTTTTGAAACTTGTGCTTGTATAAACTGCATGGAGAAGAGTAATAGCAAAGTAAGATTGCCCTTAACTGAAGCAAAAATATGATAATATGATTAGTACAATACTCTCTTAAAAAACATCAAATCATATTAGAAGCATAATTGATATTTAGTCTCTTGAAAGAAATGAATTTTCTGCCAGGGAATTTTACTGCCAGTGAATAATAAAACAAGTTGAAAATTTTTCTGAGAATAAAAAATTAGATGCCATTGACAGTAAAAAATGAAATCTTAATTCATCAATGATTGCCTGTATGCTGAGGGACAATTGGGACAATTTCAAAATGATGTAAATTTTGTAACAAGTTTATTAATCTGCCATTTCTTTTCAAGTTTTCTAAATGTATTTACAGAGAAAGAGAAAATTTCAACACTTTACTTTTAGTTCACTAAAAGCTAAATTTAAGGGCTTACTTTCTTATTAAATGCCTTTAAAATATTTTTTTCTAGTTTCATTGATTCTTTGGAATAAATTTTTATTCCACAAAACTTTCAAAGGAAATGTTATGCATTGACTGAAAATACACTTGAGAAAATTTCATCTAAGTATTTTAATATAGCAGAGTATTAACTAACAACAGCAATATCTAATAACCCTGGATAGAGAAAACTTTTAGTCCCATTTATTATTATATTTTGTACTAGTTCAGATTCTAGGAGTAGTTAGAAATAGTTATACAATTATCAGAAACAATACTGACTTTGAACCAGTGCTTTTATACTTTTGGCTCACCTGCCTTAGCATAGGATCCAGACTCACCAAATATAATATCTGCATTTTTGGACCCATGAGTATTGTCAATGACTCCTAGCATAAATTCTTCTTCATTCTTGTCTCAGAGAAAGAGCATAATTTTGCCACCAATTTTCAAGTTGAAGTCCTGAAATTTAGTCTGATTAGATTGGTTTAGACTTTCATGTTTTTCTCTGCATTTATTTCTGTGCTTTAAGAGAGAGATTATCCCATTAGTAGAAGCCAGATTCTCATATCACTCCAAGATGAAACTAAGTTTCTGAAAACTGATAGCGACGTGAATGATTTTTATAAATGAAAGTGCAAATCAGTGTCCAAAGGAATACACATTTGAGTATTGCCTTTTTGATGGATGTATTTTTCCCCATTTGCAAAAATAGCTTATTTTCAATATGTCTCTGCTCTTTGAATTCTCTTTTGAACAAACTGTAATACACTGTGTCCTCATTTTGTAATAAATTACATAAAATTTTTGACATGTGTTCATTTTGTATTTTATGGGAAACTTAAATATGCCTTTTGAAAAGAACTCATCCTTTAACAATGTGCACATAAACATGCATTTATAGAGTTTATATTAATACATGCACTTATTTCCCTGTACTGTCAACTGAATGGGCAAATTCTTGCAGCATAATGAGCAAATTTAACACTCAGATCTATGTCTCTAATATTATTTCCAACAAAAAGGAATGAAGGGGCTTTTTGAATTTGCTGCTTGCAGATTTATGAAAGGCTAAGTACAAAATAAGCTGGTTATATTTTGTTTTACTAGAAATAAGGGAAATGCTCAAAAAACATATTGGCAAATGTCACAGGGATGCAGGAGCTAGCTTAAAGGAGTTCCTATGAGACATTTAATTTAAAATCATGAGTTAGAGAAATAAATTGTAAGCAATTGGAAAAGTAATATGTCATGAGTTTATATAGATGATAGATGATTGCTACAAGGGGTAGATAAATGATAAGTAGATAGATAGATAGAAGGAAGTGGAAGATCCCCTTGACTATAGAATGCTGAGTGCTAATTCATTAACAAGGAAGAAATTGGACTGGCAAATTATCATCTTCCAACTATCATTTTAAATATTTATTTAGAAAGGAATCAGGGATAGATGGTAAATCTAGGGTAAAATTCTGATAAAGAGAAGGTTATTTCTGTCCCAATAGATTGCTTAGTATTTTTACGGGGGAAAAAAATAGTACTTATGATAAATCAGGTAACACTTTGACCAATTAATATCACTAGTAGTGCCAGATGGACATAGTGTGTCCCAGATGTAATACCCACAAAATGCACAGTTTTGTGTTTTAATACCTTAGTCAGGAACAAATAAACTGAATTTAAACACCAGACAAGTGAAAGTGAGGACAGAAAGCACAATTAAAATCAAATGGCATACAAAGTTTACAGTAGTGAATCAATGTAAAGGATATATCAATTTTTCTATTCCCCTAACTTTCAAGTTTAAGATTAGTTCCCAATACAATTTTTAAAAGTGTACTGAAAGATTAATTTATCTTGACAAAAGGAATTAGTATTTTTTATTACATTTTCTAATTAGAACAGACTTCCATTCCGATTTGCATATGCTGTGTTCTTCTGGAACATTTCTACAGTGAGTTTAAACAAATGTGGACTCAGGCATATAACTGAAGTAACTATAGAAGTTTTCTTTAAAAATGGTTGGTTTGGGGGCATATTTCTGAGTTTTTAAACACATATACACAAGCATATGTATTTTAATTACTTTAAAAAATATGAGTTAGCTTATTAAACATGAAGAATGTTGGAAGAAAGTTTTAAAGAAGTGATAATAAAAGATATCATCTTATATAGGGTGGTGGGGTCCTGCAAAATGACATTTTTATAATGTGAACATCTTCATTTTATTTGTAAGATATTTTTCCTTCAAGAAGTTATCCTTTTTAAGAATCTACTTATGCACATTGTTATGAATTATAAGATGATGATTGCATTATATTACATAGAAATCCAAAAAGGAATATCAATTTCAATAATGGTGTCATACATAGATATATAAAAAGTATGTATTATAAATCACAATTTGTGTTAATGACTTACCATACTTTTCTTATATCATCAAAGTGCTTTTTATTATGCAAAGGAAGGCACATTATAAGTCTCAATAGTTTGAAATTGATTAAAATATCCATAGGTACGTACAAAGTGAATTGTTTACATCTTTGCTCATTTGTTTACTGCATTTTTTTTAACTTTTTATATATTGCCATTTTTTCTGGTTTTATTTTTAAATAGCAATTTCTAAAATAAATGGTGTATAGTGCAAATTATTTTACTTTGTAAATAAAATTACTTAGTTATGTGAAAGTTTATGGCAACTCTGACCTTCCTTTCATTTAATATATTTTTACTAAGCAAAGTGATAAAACTTAATAAATGAAGCAAAAGTTAATAATTTAATGAGGAAAAACTTAAGATAAAAATGAAGGGAGGACAAATTTAAATATCACTTGTTTTCTAAGAGTATTGGAATGATGCCATTATTAAAATAGTGTGTTTATTACTTCTAAGGAAACTTCTCCATATAAAGCATTGTATTGTTAACTGGGAATGAGTTATACGTACTGGTGTATGGCCTAGAATCACCCAATTTTCAAGATGTCTACACATTCTGATTCATGCGCAGAAACACTGTCTAACCACAAAGCAGTTATCCCCACCAAACTGCTTATACATCCCTCCAAATTTATGCTTCAGGTTAACCCATCAGAGCCCAATAGCAAAATACAAATATGTTATAAAGAAAAATAACCATCTAGAAAACTAACTTTGTCCTTTGTCCTGTAGCATATTAGTTTGGATTTTTTTGTGTGTGCATCAGATTATTTGGAATGTATAAGCCTTAAAAAAAAAAGTGACATGAAATAACTATTATGGGGATGAAAATAGAGAAAAGCTCTAGCTAGGAAAAGTTGGAAAACTTAGAATGAGTCCTACAGGTAAATCTTACTTATGTCACTATTTTAGCTGCAAATGCTAATTTGGTCACAATTTAAGATCTTGGTGAATTTTTAACTTGTTCTGTTACTTGATACTAAGTATGATTCATAGAGAGCTTCCCAAGGGGCACTAGTGGTAAAGAACCCGCCTGCCAATGCAGGGGAACGGGAGTTAAATCCTTGGTTCAGGAAAATCCCCTGGAGGAGGGAAAGGCAACCTACTCCAGTATTCTTGCCTGGAGAATGCCATGGACAGAGGAACTTGGAGGGCTACAATCCATAAAGTCATAGAGTTGGACACAAATGAAGCAACTGAGCACGTATGCACATGATTCACGGAAGTGACAAGTGGCATCCTCTTCAATAAAAGTAAAAGATTATGGCCACTTGCTGTCCTGATGATCTTGGTTTTACATAGAGCTTCCTCAATCTTTTAACCCTCTAAAGGCTTTATTGACAAAAAGATAGCTAGTAAGAAGATTTCAAAGTGATTCCATAGATCTCAGTTTCTGTATTTCTTCTTTTGTCTCCCACTCTATTCAACCTTTATAGTGAGATCAAATCACACTAATTGTGATAACTTTCAATCTAGCTAACATGTTGGTTTAGATCATGGGTAAGCATTTATCTTCTGTCATCCATTAGCAGAATATTGCTATGGATATTGAGAATATCTGTTCTGTTAAACAGAGATGTCCTTGATATTCTTTTTGTTTGCATGTGAAAAATGTTACTCAACAAAAGCATAGGTTTGCAGTTTTGTCTCCATGGTTGATAACTCATTATCTGAGCGATTTTGATGTAGATTAGAATTCTCTTGGTAGATATTTATGATTAAAACATTGCCCATGCAATGTTGCACCCCACTCCAGTACTCTTGCCTGGAAAATCCCATGGGCGAAGGAGCATGGTGGGCTGTAGACCATGGGTCGCTAAGAGTCAGACACGACTGAGAGACTTCACTTTCACTTCTCACTTTCATGTATTGGAGAAGGAAATGGCAACCCACTCCAGTGTTCTTGCCTGGAGAATCCCAGGGATGGGGGAGCCTGGTGGGCTGCCATCTATGGGGTCGCACAGAGTCGGACACGACTGAAACGACTTAGCAGCAGCAGCAGCATATAATGTTGTTATATTCACAATCCTCAATCTGTATTACTGTCTTAAGACATTTGGGATTTTGGTATGTGCATTGTCATTGATTAAGAAATCAGAACATCAAGTTTAAAACCTCCTCTTTTATATGTTTTGTTTGTTTAATAATGCAATTTTAAAGTCTATTCTTAACATTAAGTGATATGACAAATGCTTAAATTGAAAGCTGGATTCCTATTTTTTGGAAAGAAAACATGATTTGTGTTGTTAATTTGGTATATTAGCATTATAGTCCATTTTAAGGGTATTGTATATCTCCTGGAACAAATACTTTATCTATGCACTTTTGAACAAGTTTTGTCCAAAAATAAATACTTCCATTTTAGAGTTTTAAAAGTAACGTTTCAGTCTGTTCCTTCTTTATTACCACATAGCCCTCAAAGCTCTCTTTAAGTGTTGGGCTTTATGTGTTTCAATTTATATTTTATTTCTATTCTTCACATGCTCATATGTAGTGAGTCAGTATCTTCACATCAATATTTGGTATATTCATCTATATCTCAGATACTCTAGTATAAAACCATCCTTGTAATAGCTACCTATCTATTATTATTATAATGATGTGTAGCAGACAATCATAAAGTCTTAGTGCCATATAACAATAAATGTTTATATTTGCTCCCTAGTCTATAGATTGTCCAGTCAGTTGTTTCCATCTGGGTTGGGCTCAGTTTGACTCACTTATGAAATTGCTCTAAGCTGTGGTTTGACTGAGTAGTTTTGAAGATCTTGGTTCGAGTTTGTAACATGTCTGGAGTCTTAAGCTGGGGCTTTGGGGTTGTCTTGACTCTCCTCTCTGTGTCTTACCCTCCAACGGTCTGGACTGAGGTTGTTCTGGTAGAGAAGGCAGTGGAGCAAAGTAGAACATAAAAGCATGCAAGTACTTTTCTAGTATCTGCTTATATCAGGTGAGCTGCCATCCCATCAGCCATAGCTTTGCAAATGGCCAAGCACAGAGCCAATTTGAGATGACAACATCCAAAGGGAAATTGCTGGCTCTTCTTATTATTTTCCAATAGGATTTTTATTTCTTGTTGTTTCCCTTAACAGTACCTTTTTACTGGAAAAAGTTATTGGAATGTATTCATTCAATCATCATATGTTTATTAAGCACCTAATAATATGTACTATCAGAGAGTACATTCTAGTGGTAGGACAGGAAAAATTGACAAGACAAAAGTAAGTAAAATATACTGTTTGTCAGCCATTGATAAGTGCTAAGGAAAAAAATTAAGGTCATAATGGAATATTTTAAAATATAGAGTCAGTGAAATCCTCATAGATAAGGAAAGGATTAAGCCATGAGAATATATTTATGAATTTTCTCCCAAAAAGAGTATATAGCCAGTTGAAAGGTGTATGCAGAAATAAAGTTTTTCAAAAATGGCAAGAAGGCCATGGTGGCTTTTATAGATGCTCAAAGAGGCCACAAAGAGGAGATGGGAACATAGCTATAATATCAGCTCACATCAGATAGGGCAAAATAGATCATCTTGAGGGTTTTAACTTTTACTCTGTGTGAAATGATAAAGCATTGGAGGAATTTATGTAGAAGAATAAATAGATGACACAGATTTAAAAAGGAGTTTTTTCTACTTATTGCATTAAGAATAAACTTGTAAAATAAAACAAAAATTGAAATTTAATTCATTGCAGACTGTGAAAACAGTAGTTACTTGGACAGGAGGAAGAAAAGCCCAGGTTGGAAGGGTTTCAAGAGGGAAAAAAAAAAGGGAAAAAAATGGAAGCAATAGTATAGACTTCATTTTGGAAGACTTTCATGTGTAGTGAGAACTATAGATGGACAAAATGTGTCAAGGGAGGGCTTTCTGCTTGTTTCTTTTTGAAGACTGGGGAAATTACATCATGTTTTTGTGCTTGTGAGAATGATCCACTAATAGGCAATTAAAAAGTGACATAATACTAATGCATATTTCAACATGGATGAACCTCAAAAACAATATGCTAGGGGGAAAAAGCCAGATATGAAAGAGCCCATTTATAAGGACTATCTAGAAAAATACAAATTGATGAATATAGAAAAAATAAAATCATCAATTGCCAGGGTCTAGGTTGGGAGTGGGGATTAATTATAAAAGTCCTCCTAGAAATTTTACCGGGTGATGGAAATGTTATATAACTATTGCAATGACAGTGCCATAACTCTCTTTACATTTACTGAAAAACAGTCATATACTTAAAATGGGTGAATTTTTTGGTATGTAAATATTTTAATAAGGTTATAATAAACCAACAGCTGAGATGACTTTCAATTGTACATTAACAAAAGAACCTTAATTGATACATCCCTTTTCTAGTGACTCTACCTAACTTAGTTTGCACGGCTTCCATGGTTGTTCACCGGTAAGCATTCTTCCTGCCAATGCAGGAGACACAAGAGACACAGGTTTGATCCCCTGGAGGAGGAAATGGAAACTCACTCCAGTATTTTTGCCTGGGAAACCCCACGGACAGAGAAGCTTGGCCAGCTACCATCTGTGAGGTCACAAAACAAATCAGATATGACCTAGCGAGTAAACAGCAAACTTAGTCTTCATATGGGAAATGAGGATTTCTAAATTGGGCTCTTGTATTTGCTAAAGTCAATGTGTGCTATGCAAAGGATCAAGTTCCTATATTTAAACTGTAACTATTTTAAAAACTCAGTTTTAGTAGGAATAAAAACAGATATCACAAACTAATACCAAACACACTTTCCAGGTGGCGCTTGTGGTAAAGAACCCACCTGCCAATGCAGGAGACGAAAGAGACTCAGGTTAGATCCCTGGGTGGGGAAGATTCCCGAAAGGAGGGTATGGCAACCACACCAGTATTCTCACCTGGAGAATCCCATGGACAGAGGAACCTGGTGGGCTACAGAGCATAGGGTCTCAAAGAGTCAGACCCAGACTGAAGTGACTTAGCACACAAACAATACCAAATATGGCTTCCCTGGTGTCTCAGATGGTAAAGAATCTGCCTGCAGTGCAGGAGATCGTGGTTCTATCCTAGGTAGGGAAGATCCCCTGGAGAAGAAAATGGCTTTCCACTTCAGTATTCCTTCTTGGGAAATCCCATGGACAGAGGAGCCTAGCAGGCTAGTCCATAGCGTCACAAAGAGTGGGACAGCACTGAGTGACTAAGCACCCAGGCATGCACACAATACCCAATATTAAAAGAAATGGTTAAAAACTTTGTATTTTCTATCCAGACACTTCCCCTGAAAAATTCCCCGTGGAAGTGATACACTGAGGAAAACAAGATGATACAACTGGCAGCTGGTGACGGTGTGTGTTTTAGGAGAACAAGTCCTCCTCCACTACTGCATTAGGGAAAGCTGATCCACCCACTCCCACACATCAGCTCATCTGTGTATTGAACACGTGAGATATTACAACTAGCAAAAATGAGTCAGAGGAACACGAGGAAGTAACTATAACTCTGTGTTCTGCTCAAACTGGATAGCATCATATTTGTTATGACCCTGGCTGTTCTTGCCTGCATGCTCACTCTGTTGTATCCAACTCTTTCGCAACCCCATGATGCAAGCCCACCAGGTTCCTCTGTTCACGGAATTTTCCAGTCAAGACTACTGGAGTGTTCTGCCATTTTCTACTCCAGGAGATCTTCCCAACCCCGTGTTCCCAACCTAGGGATCAAACCCGCATCTCTTGTGTCTCTTGCATTGGCAGGCATATTCTTTACCACTGTGCCACCTGAGAAGTCATGACTCTGGTTATATTCATCTAAAAAGAACTTTAGAACGTTAAATTTTGTCTTTCCATTATCGGTAAAGTTGTTTTAGCATACTCTCAAAAATTAAAAAGAAATAAAATTTCAAATCTCAATAGCTCTAAAATCAAGTATAAATATTTTTAAGAAACTGTCGGGAAATGTTTAACAGGAGGATTCCTACATGCTGTTTCTCACATGTCCTTTGTTTCTTTTCAAGCGGAGCAGAACACTGCTCCCAGGCACCAGGGTCATTGTGTGAGACAGGCTTGAGACTCCTTTAGTAAATATTCTCTTTATGACAAAACTGCTCAGTCTCGATCCCCTTTCTTAAGATATGGATGGTCTTCTGAACTTGTGGCAATTATTAATCCCTTGTTCCCTTGGTAATGGTTGTTATACGCTTGGTTTTCTGATCTTTATCATAATCGTAAGAAACTTCTTATACCACAGCTTACATATACTCACAGAAAATTCATTAAAGCACATTTGCTCCGTCAGAGCTTGGGTCCCCGTGTCTTTCTTCCTTTTCTTTCTTTCTTTCCTTCTTCCTTTTCTTTCTTTCTTTCCCTTCCTTCCTCCCTCCCTCGCTCCCTCCCTCCCTTCCTTTCTTTCTCTCTCTTTCTCTCTCTTTCTCTCTCTCTCTCTTCAGCTGATTCCTTCGAGTGCAGAGACCCGTCTTGCTCACTCTCCTGCCCAGGCTTCTAAACTCTCGAGAAGGCACTGTGCCTTCACCCCCCTTGAGAGGGTGCCTGATGCCTTCGTGAGCAATGCAAGTCCTGTGTAGAGGACTTTATTGGTTCTCTGCCTAAACCAGGGAATATCAGCCTCTTTCTCTTTTTCACTTTCTTATCATCGCCTCCAGACCGCCAGGTCCCGGTCCATTAAATGACCCCAATAAGAAACAATTTTCAAAAATGCGATACAGAACCTTACAGATCTAATCAACTATTTAGTCAGCTGATTAGAGAATCTGACTTCGTTTTTCATATTCATTTTATATGTATTCAACGGATGCAGTAAACATTCAGTGTAATTCAAGGAAATAAAACTCTCATACAGATCCAAAATTTTCCCGTGAATTCACAAATGACAGTTATTTAACCTAGTTTTGTTTTGTGTATTTGCTTGTTTATTGCTAATGTGCTAGAAGGTGACTAGGAACAGACTATAGGAGCATAAAAGAGACACTAGAAGACAAGCCTTTGCTCAGAGTTCTCTAATTCATACCATTTGCCTACCAAGAATTCTCATGAATAATGTTTTTGAAATCCTGAAAGTTACATTCCCATGTGTGAAGTACATGTAGATACTATTCACTTTGCACACACTAAGGCATCAAGCGTATTTTGGAAACTAGGAGACTTCTTAGTGGTACAAGACAGAGCCTGATGCTACTCTAGGACAACAGTCACAGAAGATCTAAAGATGTAGAGTGACCAAGGGTTGTATAAGGAGATATGAATGAAAAAGAAGAAAGAATGAAGGACATTTCATGGGATTTCTTCATGAGATTTAAGCTGGCTTTATTACAACTTCATTATTATCCCACTGGCATCTCCTCATTAAATCAGTGAGCATTCTAATCATTAAAATTTTAAGAAGGAGAAGTTATTCCTGTAAAATGAGAAAGTTCAAATGGCAAACAAACAAAACGTTCAGGAAACAGAAATCAACCAATGGCCTTCATAAAACCAATCCAGCAAATATCTTGCTATTTTGGCTAATTCTGTCACTACCTGAGAAAGGGGGCCATTTTTTGTTTGTCTTTGTTTTTTTTTTTTTTTTTACCACTTGATTTTTTTAACTATTGTCTTGTTATTTTATGATGTATTTTTGGAAGCCTACTTATTATAAGAAGATTTTTACCTTTTTCTACTTCTCTTTGATTTTTTAAAATTTATTTATTTTTTAGTTAAGGGATAAATGGTTCACAGAATTTTCTATCAAACTTCAACATGAATCAACCATAAGTATACATATATCCCTTCCCTTCTGAATCTCCCTCCCATCACCCTCCCAATCTCACCCCTCTAGGTTGATACAGAGCCCCTGTTTGAGTTTCCTGAGCCATACAGCAAATTCCCATTGGCTATCTAGTTTACATATGGTAATGTAAGTTTCCATGTAACTCTTTCCATACATCTCACCCTCTCGTTCCCTCTCCCCATGTAAAGAGCCACTTTATAAGCGTTCAGAAGTTTTACCCTGCTCCTTCTGTTTTCCAGAATACTCTAAAATGTAGGGTTCCAAGGGAAGGATTCTTGCCAATTCAGCTGTTTTTATACTTGTTGATTCTCTTATACTAAGGTCACAATGCAAAACATGATCTTAACTTGGTCCAAAAATTAATCAAATATTATTCATTCTGGACCTGACAAGTGTTTTTGTAAATCATGCAGTCACAGTCCAAACTTTGAGACTATCAAATTATAGCTTGAGCTTGAATGGTCTTCTCTAGTAATGATAAACTGAAATAAAACAGGTCTGGCAAGAGAATTTTGTGCAAATTTCAAATAGAGAACTGTCTTAGATATTTTGTTTGCCCTTTTATCTCTCCACTCCTTTTTATTCATACCCTGTGAAGCTGGCTTCTGTGGTCTACATCAACTGAATCCTTTTGACTGTTGACCTCCAATGACACTCACCAGCAAGAGATGGAAGTTCACTTCTCTGCCTTCTTACCATTAGATTTTGGGTAATGGCTCCTAGTTACTGTAAGTTCTAGAGTGCTTCAACACTCCTTACTGGTCTTTTTTAACCCTGACTATAGTTTTTTAATAGCTCCTTAATTTATTCTCTCCTTAATTATCTCACTTAAGCATCTATCTTTTTCCTGCCAGGAAACTAAAACATAATTAATACCAGGAGTACCAATTATTCCTAGTAATATCTGACAACATCACATATTTAAAGATTGCTCATAATTTGCTTGCTAAGGGAAATGAGACACTGGTAATCCTTGCAGGTGTGGGAATAATTAAATTATTAGTAGGATGACACTGAATGAAGGGCAAGTGCAAAGCATTATGATGACCAAGGCATTTAGTTACTATGGTGATGATGGTGTCACAAAAACTATCGGGTCAGTACGTTGTTATTTGAACCATATTCCATGCAATTTACATTACTAATAGTATGAAATTTCATGCATATTACATGTAAAGCTTCCATGGTTAAATAAGTTCAGAAAGGCTGCATCAAAATTTAAAGAGATTTAATTAATGGAATATGATTGAAAATGCCGTTATAATTTTCAAAAAAATTTTTAAAGATTATTATATAAATATAGCATGACCTGAAGAATGTCTACTGATTTTTAGTGAACCACATTGAACTTATTTCATAAACTTGTCACACAGCTATTTAATTTATTTAACATGAAAGAAGAAACATTTAATATTTCTGCTTAATTAACATGAAGAAACTATCAAGATGGTAAACCTTATTCAAATATTATTTGTTGAAATGAGTAATTTATAAACAATAAAAAATAAACATGAGAATAAAATCATTACCTTATATATATAACTAGTTAATAACCTATAAAGCAATGAAATTAGAATGATAACCTTTGACATTATGATTTCTGTCAGAAGAAGATCATTTGCATAATTGGTAGACAAAAATCTACAAATTAACTTATAATTCCATAGAGTGTGGGCTTTACTCAAGAGTAAGTGGTGAGTTCAAACACAGATGCATCCTCCTACAGCAGTGACTAAACCTAGATAAGTCTATTAAACAATGCCCATATATGACACTGAAAGTGCATGCTATCTCCTCTTTGCCTTATTTCCAAGTTCTAATTTTTTTGACCATACTAAAAACAGTCACTGTTTTAATTTTTATATTTAATCAAATGTGATTTTCCTTATGTTTCATATTCTCAGGAATCAGTGAAATTTGGGCAAGGTTATGAAATTCAGGATTGTTCACTAAAATGTAATAAACATGCTCAGGGCAACAGTGATGACCACCCCAATTCCATGTCAGCCAATACGTTTATGAGTATTCTCT
Organism: Ovis canadensis; assembly: GCF_042477335.2. Lineage (NCBI taxonomy): Eukaryota > Metazoa > Chordata > Mammalia > Artiodactyla > Bovidae > Ovis > Ovis canadensis. The sequence goes on from NC_091250.1 coordinate 79,013,012, forward strand.
AATTCTCACAGAAACAATTTACATTCACACAATTAGAGGAGATTTTTTTTTAAGTCATCAACCCCTTTCAATAGCAATATAAAAACCATGTACATTTTAATGAAATCTTCAATTCAGAACCTCAAACCTGAGATTCTGCAATCAAATGAGTCATTGAAAAATAGATAGCCTCTTAGGTGTTGGAAACCCAATAGAAATTGCTTTTATATGCCATTTTAGAGTTCCACCTGCTCACTATGGAGCAAAATGCCAGAAAATAATGAATCAATATTATACATATTGAAGTTGTAAGATGGGAAATAGGATTCAGATCAAAGGTCCCTGAGAGACAAAACTTACAAACAAATGAACTTTTGACATTGAAGAGGGCGTTGCAGCCTATTTTAAAATTCCCGTGTAGGGCCGCTGGAGCATGCTGAATGGTTCTGCATTTCTAAATTTCCTTTCTTTTTTGTCAGGGATTTCCCATAATAGAATTATATTTGTGCAAAAAAAGCTGTTGATAAACTCATGGATATCATGCATTTTCTTGAATATGAAGATAAATGACAGTAAATAAATCACTACAAATTTAGAATGACCCCTAAAATAACTTCTAAATCCTGGAAGTTTATGGTAACATAAATTACTGATCATATTTGTACACCAGAGGACCATGAAATTTGAAAACTATGCTTCACAGCTTCAGTGCAAAATTACTCACCACTTAAAAACACAAAATTTAAAAATTGTCAAATTGCTCGTTTGGCAGAGACCAAGAATTTAGTTAAGCATTTTTTAGAATAAATCTGTGTTACTGAATTGCTGTTGCCCAATATAGCATTTTTTTTCATCTATATTTGCTAGCCTTTGAAGATAAATGTCAAGAGTTGGATTATAAAAAGATTGTTGTTTACAATGAAACAGGGAAACTATGTGGAAGGGGATCCTCTGGTCAATAAATGCATGAGGTTTGCTGTGAGTCTGAGTCCATAAATACCTGAACATATAACAAATGACAAATAAACAGGATGTGGAAGAGAATTAAAATCAGTTTGAGCCTCAGCAGAAGCTTGAACAGTACTTATGATTAATCAAGGAAAACAAGGAAGAGACTGATTTCACCGTGGCAGGATAAAAACAAAAAATACAGAAATGGAAAAGCCATTGTTGTCATTGCACTGTGCTAAGAATTGCCCCAAATTATCCCTATAGCATGACCTGCCAGGCTCTTGGGGTAACTGAAAGTTGATATTATATGAGGATTGCCAAAGACCTGGTCTCACATGCCAGGAGTTATACAGAGATCAAATGATCAAAAATATCCAAAAGTTTTTAAATGGAAACCATTTAATCAATTAACTTTTGGTTCAATTTCTTCCTTGAATATTTTTGAAATATACTGGTCTCTAATAAAACAAGTAGCATGGGCTAAAATTTTTAAATAAATATATTCTAACTAAAAAATCTTTTATCTATTGACCTTAAAATGCTGTGTTGCCTATTCTTATCATCCTCACTTTATGATGAAAATGCAAATTCTATGGCTGTTTATCTGTGACTACAGTGATGTAATCTTGTTACTTGCTGTTGCTATATAATAAATCATGCCAGTGTTTAATGACTTAATGGAACAGGCATTTGTTATCTCAAATTTTCTGAGGGTCATAAATCCTGGAGCAACTTACCTGAGTGGTCTTTGTTGAACACGTCTCATGAGGTTGCAACCTATCAATAAGGCCGCATCTACTCCAGTCTTAACTAGGGTTTAAGAATCCGCTTGCAAAATGGCTCCCTCACGTGACTGTTATTAAGAGTACTCAGTTCTTTGCTGGATTTTGGCTGAAAGCCTTCATTTCTGACCAAGTGGGACTCTCATAGTGCCAGTTGAGTGTCCTCAAGATAAAGCAGCTGGTTTTACCAGAGAAAGTGATCTGAAAAAGAGAAAGAAATATGAGCAAACGACAGAAGCTAAGTGACTGTTATAACCTAATCTCCAAAGTGACATACTATCATTTCTGACATACTCTGTTAGTCACACTGACCAAGTAAACTATGGGAGTCCATGACACACGGAAGTAAATTCCAAGACACCTGGATAACTGGGACTATCTTCATGGCTGACTACTACAATGATAGAATCAAATAAATATTTCACACTGAGAAAATATCTATCACAATCAACCAGCTCATCAATTATCCTGAACACAGTAAAGATTAAAACAGCAAGATAATGTAGTCTATATAATTGTATAATTCATCGATAAAGATATTTAGTCACACAGTAAATGAAAATTGAGTTAATTCTGAATTCACTGCTTTGACATCTGACCATAGAGAGTTAAATTTAATTAAACACACACAGACACTGAATGTTTAGTCTAGTTTGGAAAAGTTACTTCTATTTCACTAACACTGAATGTTATTTCAAGATGTGGTGATTTCATTCTATTTGGCAGAAAGTAATTTCATGATAGATACCAAAATTTTAAATGATTTTGTGTGAAGAAATCATACAGTAACTTCAAGGGCAAATCAATAAAAAGGGAAATAGCTCACGGTAAAAGGTGTAAACAGAAGAAATAACACACATATTCATATACCTTATGTAAAACTGTCTTCTTTGTGGTATATAGAATAATGGCTGTCCAATGATATTCATCTTCTAATCCCTGGAATTTATGAATATATTGCACACAAAAAGGAAATTAAGGTTGTTGATGGAAATAAGGTCGCTAATCAACTGACCTCAAAGTAGAGAGATTATCCTGGATTATATCTAGGCCCAATTTAATCTAAAGCTTTCTTAGAACTAGAAGAACTAAAGTATCCTTAGAACTAGATGGCATCACCAACTCGATGGACATGAATTTGAGTAAGCTTCGAGAGTTGGTGACTGACAAGAAAGCCTGTGTGCTTCAGTCCATGGGGTTGCAAAGAGTTGGACACAACTGAGTGACTGAACTGAACTGAGAACTAGAAGAGGTGGTAGAAGAGAAGTTCAGAGTGTCACTTTATGAAGAGGACATGACCAGATGTTGCTGGTTTTGGAAATGGATGAAGTGGGGTCATGAGCTAAGGAATGTGGGTGCCCACTACAAACCGGAAAACACAAGGACATGGATTCTTTTTTTTTTTAATTAGTTTTTTATTTTTTAAATTTTAATATCTTTAATTCTTACATGCATTCCAAAACATGAACCACCCTCCCTCCTCCCTCCCCATAACATCTCTCTGGGTCATCCCCATGCACCCGCCCCAAGCATGCTGCAACCTGCGTCAGACATAGACTGGCGATTCAATTCTTACATGATAGGATACATGTTAGAATGTCATTCTCCCAAATCATCCCACCCTCTCCCTCTCCCTCTGAGTCCAAAGGTCCGTTATACACATCTGTGTTTCTTTCCCTGTCTTGCATACAGGGTCGTCATTGCCATCTTCCTAAATTCCATATATATGTGTTAGTATACTGTATTTGTGTTTTTCTTTCTGGCTTACTTCACTCTGTATAATCGGCTCCAGTTTCATCCATCTCATCAGAACTGATTCAAATGAATTCTTTTTAACGGCTGAGTAATACTCCATTGTGTACATGTACCACAGCTTTCTTATCCATTCATCTGCTGATGGACATCTAGCTTGTTTCCATGTCCTGGCTATTATAAACAGTGCTGCGATGAACATTGGGGTACATGTGTCTCTTTCAATTCTGGTTTCCTCAGTGTGTATGCCCAGCAGTGGGATTGCTGGGTCATAAGGTAGTTCTATTTGCAATTTTTTAAGGAATCTCCACACTGTTCTCCATAGTGGCTGTATTAGTTTGCATTCCCACCAACAGTGTAGGAGGGTTCCCTTTTCTCCACACCCTCTCCAGCATTTATTGCCTGTAGATTTTTGGATCGCAGCCATTCTGACTGGTGTGAAGTGGTACCTCATTGTGGTTTTGATTTGCATTTCTCTAATAATGAGTGATGTTGAGCATCTTTTCATGTGTTTGTTAGCCATCCGTATGTCTTCTTTGGAGAAATGTCTATTTAGTTCTTTGGCCCATTTTTTGATTGGGTCGTTTATTTTTCTGGAATTGAACTGCATAAGTTGCTTGTATATTTTTGAGATTAGTTGTTTGTCAGTTGCTTCATTTGCTATTCTTTTCTCCCATTCAGAAGGCTGTCTTTTCACCTTGCTTATAGTTTCCTTTGTTGTGCAGAAGCTTTTAATTTTAATTAGATCCCATTTGTTTATTTTTGCTTTTATTTCCAGAATTCTGGGAGGTGGATCATAGAGGATCCTGCTGTGATTTATGTCGGAGAGTGTTTTGCCTATGTTCTCCTCTAGGAGTTTTATAGTTTCTGGTCTTACATTTAGATCTTTAATCCATTTTGAGTTTACTTTTGTGTGCGGTGTTAGAAAGTGATCTAGTTTCATTCTTTTACAAGTGGTTGACCAGTTTTCCCAGCACCACTTGTTAAAGAGATTCATTTCCCCTAAAGTCAGGAACAAGACAAGGGTGTCCACTTTCACCGCTACTATTCAGCATAGTTCTGGAAGTTTTGGCCACAGCAATCAGAGCAGAAAAAGAAATAAAAGGAATCCAAATTGGAAAAGAAGAAGTAAAACTCTCACTGTTTGCAGATGACATGATCCTCTACATGGAAAACCCTAAAGACTCCACCAGAAAATTACTAGAGCTCATCAATGAATATAGTAAAGTTGCAGGATATAAAATCAACACTCAGAAATCCCTTGCATTCCTATACACGAATAATGAGAAAGTAGAAAAAGAAATTAAGGAAACAATTCCATTCACCATTGCAACGAAAAGAATAAAATACTTAGGAATATATCTACCTAAAGAAACTAAAGACCTATATATAGAAAACTATAAAACACTGATGAAAGAAATCAAAGAGGACACTAATAGATGGAAAAATATACCATGTTCATGGATCGGAAGAATCAATATAGCGAAAATGAGTATACTACCCAAAGCAATTTACAAATTCAATGCAATCCCTATCAAGCTACCAGCCACACTTTTCACAGAACTAGAACAAATAACTTCAAGATTTGTATGGAAATACAAAAAACCTCGAATAGCCAAAGCAATCTTGAGAAAGAAGAATGGAACTGGAGGAATCAACTTACCTGACTTCAGGCTCTACTACAAAGCCACAGTCATCAAGACAGTATGGTACTGGCACAAAGACAGACATATAGATCAATGGAACAAAATAGAAATCCCAGAGATAAATCCACACACATATGGACACCTTATCTTTGACAAAGGAGGCAAGAATATACAATGGAGTAAGGACATGGATTCTATTCAGAGCCTACAGAATGGAATGTAGCCCATCCAACACCAGACATTAGCCCACTGAGACCTATAAGGGATTTTTAACCTTCAGAACTGCAAAATAATATCTTTGTATGTCATATGCCACTATGTTGAGGGTAATTTGTTACAGCAATGGTAAAAACTAATATGCTTCCCAAGTGTGAAAGTTGCTCAGTCATGTCTGACGACTCATTTGCAACCCTTCAGATATTTGCAACCCCTTGGACTATACAGTCCATGGAATTCTTCAGGCCAGAATATTGGAGTGGGTAGCCTTTCCCTTCTCCAGGGGATCTTCCCAACCAGGTATCTTATCCAGGTCTCCCACATTGCAGGTGAATTCTTTACCACCTGAGCCACAGGGAAGCCCAAGAATACTGGAATGGGTAGTTTATTCCTTCTCCAGGAGATCTTCCTGATCCAGGAATCAAACTGGAGTCTCCTTCATTGCAGGTATGTTTTTTACTAACTGAGTTATCAAGGAAGCCCCATACTTCCCAAAGTAGTAGCCAAATAAATGCAAATGAAATGAGATACATTTTCCAGAGTGTCAGGTTAGCAAACAATTGAAAGCCTGACAATACTCGCTATTGAAAGAAATGTAAGGAAGAAGAATTTCATGTCCCATGTTATTTTCTGGTAATTCAAGGTTTGGGAATCGGTGTATTTCAAAGAAAAAAATATAGGCCACCAGGCATACCTCCCACCTATTTCATCTCAATATATGCAGAAAGACTTCTACAGTGGCCAGTTCACTTCTTTTCCTCCTGTTTTCAAAAGGGGGAAATGTCCTTTCCTGTAACACCAGTAGATCTTTCCCCAGCACTCTGAATTCCATCCCTAACAAATATCCTATTTGTTAGGTATATAACAAATAAGACACATGGGCAGATAAGCATTATTTTGGCAACCCACTCCAGTACTCTTGCCTGGAAAATCCCATGGACAGAGGAGCCTGGTAGGCTGCAGCCCATGGGGTCACAAAGGGTCAGACACGACTGAGTGACTTCACTTTCACTTTTCATTTTCATGCATCGGAGAAGGAAATGGCAACGCACTCCAGTGTTCTTGCCTGGAGAATCCCAGGGACAGGGGAGCCTGGTGAACTGCTGTCTATGGGGTCACAGAGAGTCAGACACAACTGAAGTGACTTAGCAGCAGCAGCAGCAAACTTCTTTTTACTTTATTATGCATCATAGCTACAAATATTAATTTAATAGGGTTCTTTCCTTTAAGATGTTCAAACCTAACAGAGTCAGGTTTTTAAATAAAACAGAGAAATAGTACATGATAGATGCCAAAATAATGCTAAAGCAATATTTGATAGATCAGATATTCACAAGGGCCATATAGGAAGAAACAACAAATCTGCTCCAGGAAGTTGAGGATTATTCAGAGTGTAGTTCACATGTAACTTGAGGTAGAATAAGAGCTGAAGCCATTTAAGACAGAAAACTGCAGGATCCATGGTACGCAAGAATTTTAGGTCTATATTCCAATGCTGTGCTTAGATAAATGGCCAGAAACTTACTAATTTTTTTCAAGAATTATCTGATTTATATTTATTTACAGATATTCACTAGACCAGACAAGGATTAATTTATAAAATTGTAATAATAAAAATAAATAAATTTTTAATCTATACAATTATGTTCAATAGGGTACCTAATGTACTTGCATCATTTTTAATAAGAATAACAAGTGCCATACAATACGAGGGTGAAAATGACCTTGTTTTTCTGAACCATTCAGTTCAATAATTACAGTCAATTTTAGTAACTATCTTTGGCAAATCATTCTCTCTGGAAAAAAACACTGCTGTTTTCTGTAATATAAAAATATAATTTTCAGTGTTCAGGAAACCTATTTGAAATAATTGTGTAGATTCCAACTCGGCTAATTCAGAAATGTCATATCAAAAAATATTTTCAATTCCTTTATAATATAAAACAACATGATATACTTTACAAATGATATTGTGATTTAACTTAGGAAACCACTTTATCATTTAGTAATGAATTTATTAATCTACTTATTCACATTTGGAGTGAGGCTAATATTAAAGATTATGTTTTAATATTTAATCATTTGAAAATTATTTTATGATTTTCATAATACACAATGATGTTTTACATCAACTACATAATTGTAAACATATGATGTTCTATATTTCATTTAGAATAGATCATCTTCTCTGTTTTTAAATAAATATTTTCAATGAAAAATTCTAACTTCTATATCTGTCTAACAAAGAAGAGAGGTGAGACACAGGCAATAGTGCTTATGAACCTGGAAACTATTTCTTCTCAATCTTGAGTTCCTAAGCATTGTCTTATTATCAGGGGCACAAAGGAAATATACATTCTGAATTACCAGGTTGTTTTTTTACGTATATTTACTTTTGCAGCAGTGGGCATAGGACTGGAAAAGGTCAGTTTTCATTCCAATCCCAAAGAAAGGCAATGCCAAAGAATGCTCAAACTACCACACAATTGCACTCATTTCACACACTAGTAAAGTAATGCTCAAAATTCTCCAAGCCAGGCTTTGACAATATGTGAACCATAAACTTCCAGATGTTCAAGCTGGTTTTGCAGATGAACCAGATATCAAATTGCCAACATCCGATGGATCATAGAAAAAAACAAGAGAGTTCCAGAAAAACATCTGTTTCTGGTTTATTGACTATGCCAAAGCTTTTGACTGTGTGGATCACAATAAACTGTGGAAAATTCTGAAAGAGATGGGAATACCAGACCACCTGACCTGCCTCTTGAGAAACCTGTATGCAGATCAGAAAGCAACAGTTAGAACTGGACATGAAACAACAGACTGGTTCCAAATCGGGAAAGGAGTATGTCAAGGCTGTATATTGTCACCCTGCTTATTTGACTTCTATGCAGAGTACATCATGAGAAATGCTTGACTGGAAGAAGCACAAGATGGAATCAAGATTGCCAGGAGAATTATCAATAACCTCAGATATGCTGATGACACCACCCTTATGGCAGAAAGTGAAGAAGAACTAAAGGGCCTCTTGATGAAAGTGAAAAGAGGAGAGTGAAAAAGTTGGCCTAAAGCTCAACATTCAGAAAATGAAGATCATGGCATCTGGTCCCATCACTTTATGGCAAATAGATGGAGAAACAGTGGAAACAATGACAGACTTTATTTTCATGGGCTCCAAAATCACTGCAGATGGTGATTTCAGCCATGAAATTAAAAGACGCTTACTCTTTGGAAGGAAAGTTATGACCAACCTAGATAGCATATTCAAAAGCAGAGACATTACTTTGTCCACAAAGTTCTGTCTAATCAAGGCTATGGTTTTTCCAGTGGTCATGTATGGATCTGAGAGTTGGACTATAAAGAAAGTTGAGTACTGAAGAACTGATGCTTTTGAACTGTGGTGTTGGAGAAGACTCTTGAGAGTCCCTTGGACTGCAAGAGAATCCAACCAGTCCATCCTAAAGCAGATCAGTCGTGGGTGTTCATTGGAAGGACTGATGTTGAAGCTGAAACTCCAATACTTTGGCCACCTGATGCAAAGAGATGACTCACTGAAAAGACACTGATGCTGGGAGGGATTGAGGGCAGGAGGAGAAGGGGATGACAGAGGATGAGATGGCTGGATGGCATCACTGACTCAATGGACATGGGTTTGGGTAGACTCAGGCAGTTGGTGATGAACAGGGAGGCCTGGCGTGCTGCGGTTCATAGGGTCACAAATAGTTGGACGGGACTGAGCAACTGACCTGAACTAAACTGAACTTTTTATGGTTACTTGTAACTTTATTTTTTGCCAGAATCATTTTATCTATTAATATGTAAATGAGTTCTTTCTGTAACATCTTTAGTATTGTAGCTTCTCACAGTGCTACAGTTCTGATTATTCTTGTTCTGTGGAAATAGCGGCTTTTTAAATAAAATGCTTGATATATTAACTTTGTTCTTTAAGTGACTCGTGCATGAATTCATGCAAGACTATTTTAAAATTCAAGGTCCTAATGATTTGTGAAATTCACTTTGGAGATATAATACTTCTAATATTCTATAGAATTTTAAGATATAGAATCAAGTATTTCCATTCCAAGAAGTTTCTTTTACATTTTTACATAAACCAAACACTTTATCATTACATTTATTGAGTCTCATTAAAACAGTAAGTACAGTACTGTACATAGAAGTAGACATAGTCACCACTCTGAATTTTCTTAGACAGTAAATGCAGATACATTTATATTCTCAGATAAATTTAGTTTGTTCTTCATCTTTTTTCCTTACATTATTGAACCTATAATGAATTCTTGTTTCTAATCAATGCCAACTATGGCAGTGAGACAATCAAATTTGAGAAACATCTTGGAAGGACTGAACTAGGAAATAAGGAAGTAAACACAATCAGGAGCAGATTATGGAAGGCTTTATATATCAGCCTTAAGGGCAAATATTAAAGGCTAATTTCCTAATTTGTGTGTTCTTTATGTGTCAATCATGATCTTTCTGGCCATCAGGAAAAATTACAAACTATTCAATAATACCTGAAAAGATTGCTAAAACTTCCCATAGTATCCAAGTTAATTGATGTAAGATTAAATATTGCTAACCCTAGGACTTAGTCTTTATTTCCTTTTTTATTATTGTTGTTGTATACACAATATATTACTTGCAAGCTATAAAAATCATATGAAGAAAGTATTTCACATTAGAAATAAAAAGCAATAGAGAAAAATACAAAGCAAAAGAAAAAGGTGTTATGAAGCCAGAAATCAAGGATTTTTCACATAGAAAATGAGGCTTCCTAAAATAGTTCTGTGTTCAAAGATGCCTGAGTATGATGGTTAATCAACTTGATCAGGCCAGGCATGCCCAAGTATTTGACTTAACATTATTCTAAGTGTGTCTGTGAGGGTGTTTCTGAATAAGATTTGAATAGATAATTGCCCTCTCCAGTGTGGGTGAAAGTGAAGTCGCTCAGTCGTGTCTGACTCTTTGTGACCCTATGGACTGCAGCCTACCAGGCTCCTCCATCCATGGGATTTTCCAGGCAATAGTACTGGAGTGGGTTGCCATTGTGGGTAGTGGGTAGTCCTCATCAAATCCTTTGAAGACCTGAATAGAACATAAAGGGAAAGTAAGAATAAAATTCACTTTCTCTGCCTATCTTTGAGCTGAGATATTGGTCTTTTTCTGCCTTCAGACTCAAACTGAAAAACCAACTGCTCTTGGGTTTCAAGCCTGTCAGCCTTTAGTGTGGCACTTGCATCCTCATTTCTCCTGACTCCCCAGCTTACTCACTGCTGATTGCCACACTTCTCAGCCTATGTAAACAAGTGAGCCAACCCCTTGTGATAAATTTCTGATATATAGAGACAGAGATAGTGATGGATATAGAGACAGATAGAATGAGATGGTTGGATGTCATCATCGACTCAATGGACATGAGTTTGAGCAAACTCCAGGAAATGGTGAAGGACAAGGAAGACTGGCTTCCTGAAGACCATGGGGTTGCAAAGAATCAGACATTACTGAGCAACTGAACAACTAATAAGATAAAGAGCTATAGAAAGCTATAGAGAAAACGATAATGAAGATATGACCAATCATTTCTGTTTCTGGAAAGAACCCAGACTGCTACAATAAATATTGTATTTGCCTGGTTATCTGATTTCTGATGCCTACAAAAGTTGATTAGCGTCATCCTTCTTCTGACTAAAATAAATAAATAAATAAGTACACAAGGGCTATAGGCCAGGAGACATCATTTAGATAGCTGAGAAACTGCTCCAAAGAGGTAAGAGGGAAGTTCACTATATATACTATTTTGGTGAAGCTGGAGTACATGCAATCAAGTACTTTCTTTTTTTTTCCCCCTCCACAAAAGGTTTATGTTAGTCGTGAGAAGCAGTTGTTACCATAAAGGAGCAGTCATTACCATGAAGGATTTTTAGTGATTTTTTTTTTTTAGATATGAGGCGATAAAAGAATTGGGCTCATTAAACACAGTTCCTGAAGATATCTCTCTGAAGACTTGTCTTGCCAGTTTTTTCCAGAGCACAGAGTGCCTCACTTCAGCTCTCCACCTTAAACTCCTTTGAGGAGTACTGAAAGTCAGCAGCCACAGCAGCACCTGATTTGTTCCTTGTCGAAGCAGATGTCAAATGTCCATGGTAGGTGTCAGTTTGTAGCTGGCACCTCTACTGAACATTCTCGAGTCTTTTATTGGCCTAACTGTGTGGATTTTTTTTTAAGATGCAAAGAATTAAAAAGTGAGAGATTCCATCTTTACAGAATTTTTCCATCTCTTGGTTTTTGTTTTTTGGTTTTTTTTTTTTTTAACTCATCTAATGAGTTGTTTAACTGAAGTAATACACCAACCTTGCTTGATAGTTCATTAACTATACACTTAGCCCTGAAGACCTAGACCGAGTCAATCCTAAAGGAAATCAGTCCTGAATATTCATTGGAAAGACTGATGCTGAAGCTGAAACTCCAATATTTGGCCACCAGGTGCAAAGAACTGACTCACTGGAAAAGTCCCTGATGGTGGGAAAGGTTGAAGGCAGAAGAAGGGGAAGACAGAGGATGAGATGGTTTGATGGCATCACTGACTCGATGGACATGAGTTTGAGCGTGCTCCAGGAGTTGGTGATGGACAGGGAAGCCTGGCATGGTGCAGTCCATGGGGTCCACAGAGAGTCAGATGTGACTGACAGACTGACCTGAATTGAACTGAAGACCTAGGAATAGGCATAGTTACTGTTATAGATCGGAGATGACTCAAGGTTTCTCTGGATTCCTCCCACTCATCTGATTATAGGGGCCAACTGTCTCTTTAACTTTCTCTTACATAGGTTCTCCAGGTCACACACAGGGCAGTTACCAACTCTCAGGCTCTGCCACCAAAGATATCTCTTCTTCGGCCTTAGAGACAAAAACTTGTTTATTATACTCATTGACTGGTTTCATCTCATTTGAAGTGACCTTACTTCACAATCTGGGTAAACAAGATAACAGAATACTGAGGTTTCTACATGAGTTTAGACAGAAAAAAGCAAGAAAACCAATTAGCTAAATTTGTGCTCAGGTCTCAGACTTGCTACTTTCAGAGGAAAAAAAGGGGGGGGGGGGACAGAGTTATGAGGAGAGATGAGAATCTGTGTGATTTGCCCTAACTTCTTAGGATTTGAGACCTAAGCACTACTTTGCAAAAAGTCATTTATTTGTTTGTCTGTCTTTTCTGCATGCTCATCACTAACAAGCCTTATATAATGGGGCATCTGGTTTAGTACATAAAATCTTATTCATTTTTAGTTAAAATAAATTGTGTAATAATTATTATAAGTAAACAAATCAAGACATCTCAGGAATGTTGCATGTGAACAATCCTAAGTTCCATGAAAGAAGATAATTTACCTCAGATGCTTTAAATGAAAAGGTTTAATACCTTGCATCATGCTTGCATTCCATTGGTTGTATAATCTTACACGACAGAGCCTGAAATCAATAGTGTGGGAAATATACCTTACCCTGAAAGGATGTGGCAAGGGCAAGAAGGAAAAAAACTATAAATGAAAGATATAAATAACCAGCATCAGTTTCAATTTAACTTTTTAGGTTTGTTATCATAAGCAATGCAATGACTTCTAAATATGCCCTGGTTTCCACAGCCAAGAGTTCCTTCTGGGCATATACACCTAGAATTAGACTGCCAGGTGTACACCCCAACATCACACAAAAAAAGTTTGTTGATTTCTTTTCCAAAATACATTTCTATTAGCTATTTGTCTGCCTTTAGTTATTAATCAATAATGGGGATAAAAATGGTATTCCATTTATTTTTTATTTGAATTTCCATGACTAAGTATCCTGTTGATCATCTTTCAAATATTTACTGTCTTTGAGACAAATTAATTGAAAGTAAAAATATTAGAAAGGATGTATCTTTTTCTTAAGTGAAAGAATAAGAAAATGGTATGACATTTTAAGTGATCAAATGATGAAACTTTTGATATTCATTTTTATAAAGTAATCAAATCATGCTTAATATAATAAAAGGATGAAGTCTCCTCAAATTATTTGGCTACATTATTTTAAGAAAAAACTGTGGCACTGAGCTTATCACTTAGTAGTTGCTGACAAATATCATCCTTCATTAATTTATCCAAAGAATATTTATTGAGTTCCCACTATGTGCCAGTCAGATTCTAGTTGCTTAAGAAAAAGCAACTTGTCCCATTGCTTCATGCCAAATAGATAGGAAAACAGTGGAAACAGTGACAGACTTTATTTTGGGGGGCTCCAAAATCACTGCAGATGGTGACTGCAGCTGTTAAATTAAAAGACACTTACTCCTTGGAAGAAAAGTTATGACCAACCTAGACAGTGTATTAAAAAGAAGAGACATCACTTTGCCAACAAAAGTCTGTCTAGTCAAGGCTATAGTTTTTCCAGTAGTCATGTATGGATGTGAGAGTTGGACCATAAAGAAAGCTGAGTGCTGAAGAATTGATGCTTTTGAACTGTGGTGTTGAAAAAGACCCTTGATAGTCCCTTGGACTGTAAGGAGAGCCAACCAGTCCATCGTAAAGGAAATCAGTCCTGGAAGATCATTGGAAGGACTGATGTTGAAGCTGAAACTCCAATATTCTGGCCACCTGATGCTAAGAACTGACTCATTAGAAAAGACCTTGATGCTGGGAAAGATAGAAGGTGGGAGGAGAAGGGGACAACAAAGGATGAGATGGTTGGATGGCATCACCGACATGATGGACATGAGCTGAGTAGGTTGCGGGAGTTGGTGATGGACAGGGAAGCCTGGTGTGCTGCAGTCCGTGGGGTCTCAAAGAGTTGGACACGACTGAGTGACTGAACTGAACTGAACTAAGAAAAAGCAGGAAACAAACAAATATCACAACCAAGTAGCTTACTTTAAAACAAAGTAAATAATAGAATATATAATGCGCAGAGGGTGGCAAGCATTCTGGGGAAAAAGTAAAACAAAAAAGTAAGATAATGCTCTGAGCATACAGGTGGAAGTTTTTTTTCAGTTGCTCAGTCATGTTCAACTCTTTGTGACCCTATGGACTGTAGCCCACCAGGCTCCTCTGTCCATAGAATTCTCCAGGCAAAAATACTTAGTGGGTTGCCATTTTCCTCCTCCAGGGGATCTTTCCCACCCAGGGATCAAACCTGTTCCTAATGTGTCTCCTGCATAGCAGGCAGATTGTTTTTACCCACTGAGTCACTGCAGAAGCCCAGAGGTGGGAATAGGGACTCACAAATTGACTCTCAAGGACAGACTGACTGATTCAGTGAAATCCCTGAAGAAGGTAAAAGGGTGAATGATTTGAGGACCTGAAGGAAGAACTTCCCAAAGTGGAGACAGTACTGGTGGGAGCCCTGAGGTAGGGATATTCCTGGTGGGGTCTAGAAATAACAATGCTGGAACAGAGTGAGAGAAAGGAAGAATAGTAGATGATGAAGTCAAAGAAATAGTGGTGGTCAGATTCCCATAAAGAGTTGAAAAGAGTTTCGGTCATACTCTGAGTGAGGTGAGGAAACTTTGGAATATTCTGAGCAGAGGAGTGTCCTGAGCCTTGCACAGTGTTTGTTTTGTTTTGTTTTTTGTGTTTTTTTTTTTTTGCCTTACCTCATGGCAGGTGGATCCCCTGCAGTAGAAGTAAAGACTTCAAACTACTAGACCAGCACGGAAATCCCCATAAAAGACTTTTAATCTACCAGTTTAGGTTTCCTAAAGACAATTTTGCATCTAACATTAATCAAATAAATCACCACCACTGTACTTTGCCTCAAGAAATCTTAGTAACATTGCTTAGGATTTAATGAAACCTCATTGCCTCACTGCCCACTTATATAGCCTGTATATGAGACTCACAAGTCTAATTTTAGTGTCTGGGCTTTCCACTTTTTATCATATAGAGAAATGACCTTGCCTTCCTCTTAAGTATTACCTTTTAGTCCTGAGAACTTACAGAAAGATAATCATTACCAGCTTTTTTCACCTGCCTTTCCCATTTTTCATCCACCCTGAAGTTCTGCTCTTTTATTTACTGTTAAAACATATTTCCCATTAGTGATATCCCTTTATTAAAGCCTGAAATTAAGTATTAATAAAATAGAGGAGAAAGTATATATGCAATAATTTTATATGTTTTAAAATTTCTGAAAATACATCATAGTGAATATGATAAATTGTACCAAGACTTCTCAATTATCTATTCAGGGTTATTAAAAAATACATCCACTTATTTTTTTCTATTATTTATTATAAAATCCTGTTAAGACTAGAGTTCTTTATTGGAACATAATTTGCACTTGAATTTGAGAGAATTGTGATCAGTTGCCTTGTCTTCAATGTTGACCCAAGTTTTAATTTAAGGATAAGAATCAAAGTGCAAGTAGTTTCCTGGAGATGAATGATCATTCAGGAGGCATCCTTGTCCCAGGAAGGATATCTAATCATTAATCCTATACAGATGTAACATACAGAAGTTATTATCACCACCATCAAATGGCATTTCTTTTCTTTCAAGTAGGTGCTTACTTTATTTCATGTTGATAAAAGGCCAAAATTTACTAATCAAGGAAATATCAGATAAGAAAAAAAAGATTCTGGGCAGGTAGTGGTATAAATTTGATTCAGTGGAAAGGAGTTTTAAATTCAGTAGAATATACAGCTGAACAAGGGTAAGTAAAATGTTCTCCACTCATTGCCATTCTTATGTGTTTGTATCACTTCTTATTTTTCTAATCAATGTGTTATTAATCAACATATGCTTTATTTATTAGATTTTTATCATATTCAATATGTCTTATCCATAATATCTTCAAATGGTCAATGTAAACTTTGGAAATAGGTTTTAGTGAATTCTTCAATAATGGTCCCACTTCCTCACTCTCCCCTTAAAAGTCTCATTCACCTCTACACGAATTAAAGTTGAGTTCTGTTCATGCTTAACCTCCTACCCTATTGCAATTGTTATTACCAAATGCATCTGTTCTTACCAGTTTAACTAATATCTAGCTTTGTTTATCTTTGACACTACTTGAAGAATAAAATATCTATAATGTAATAAGAATTGAAATAGTGAAACAAATCAAAAGGTTAATGAAATAGTCTAAGAAGATATTGTATTGATAGAGTTATATAAGTAGTGAGAAGTAGATAGATCCTAGTGTATTTTGAAGACAAATCGTGTTTACCAAGGGTGAAAGATTGAATCAAAAATGTTAGCACTTTTATTTTTTTACCTAGTTATTTTCATTGCCCATAGAAAATTTTCACTAAATGGGTCATGCTTTAAATTTTTGAATTATATTGCAATTTACATATAATTAAATGAACAAATCTTAAAATGAGCTTTGTCAAATAAATAGGTTCATAACTCATGTTCTTATCAATATTTCTAGAACATTTCCATCACCCTTAAATTTTCAAATAAATAGGCTCATAACTCATGCCTTTATCAATATTTCTAGAACATTTCCATCATCCTTAAATTTTCCTTTGTGCTCCTTTCCTTCCTGGGCCCTCCAAACCACTAGACAGTGTTCTAATTTATTTCACCATAGAATAACTTTGCCTGTCTTATAACTTAATCAGAAAATATATACTCTTTGTTTATGTTTCCTTTTATTCAGTATAACATTTTTGAGATTCATACAAGTTATTTCATATTTTAAGAGCATATTTTGTTCACTAAGAGCATAACTCGGTGTTTGTGTTCATTCAAAATTCATGTATTGGAGCCCTAAATCCCAGTGGGGACTTTGGAGGTAACCCCACTCCAGTACTCTTGCCTGGAAAATCCCATGGATGGAGGGACCTGGTAGGTTGCAGTCCATGGGATCGCGAAGAGTCAGACACGATTGAGTGATTTCACTTTCACTTTTCACTTTCATACATTGGAGAAGGAAATGGCAACCCACTCCACTGTTCTTGCCTGGAGAATCCCAGGGACAGGGGAGCCTGGTGGGCTGCCGTCTATGGGGTCGCACAGAGTCGGACACGACTGAAGCGACTTACCAGTAGGTGAGGTCTTGAGAGTGATGACCCAGATGTGATTACTGCTTTTGTATGAGACGACACCAGAGCTTCCTCCCTCTACTATGACAGGACATGGCAAGAAGGTGGCCGTCCACAAGTCAGAAAGAGGCCCTCACCAAGAACTGAATCTGCTAGCACACTGATCATGGTCTTCCCAACCTTCAGAACTATGAGAAATAAATGTCTGTTGTTTAAGCCACTTAGTCTATGGTAGCTTATTATAGCTAGTGTAGCTGACTAAGAAGACATTAAATACTGTATGGAATTAACAAAATGTGCTTATCCTTTTCTTCCTTGACAAATATTTGGGTGGTTTTCAGTTTTCGGTTATTATGCATAAGTATGTTATAAACATCTTACAAAAGCCTTTCCTTGCATATTTTAGGTTCTTTTGGCAAATACCTAGACATGAAATTGCTAGGTCATAGTGTTGATGTGTTTCATCACTTCTACAATTTAACTACCTGAGAATCTACCAGAATGATTCACCAAGTGGTTGTATTGATACAACCTATCATCATGAGTAACGTATAAAAGTTCTAGTTGTGCCATATGCATGAACACCTAGTGCTGTCAGGACTTAAATCTCAGCCATTCGTATGGGTGGAGAGAATTATCTCATTGTGGTTTTAATTTACATTCTCTGATGATTCATCATTTTTGTATGTCTTTATTTTTGTAGTGCCTGTTTACATCTATTTTTTTTCAGTTGCTTCCTTTTTTATCATTGTGTTGTAGGACTTATTTATACATTCAGAATAGAAGCCTTTAACCGACATATATACTGCAGTCATGTTCCATCAAAAAAAAAAAAAAAAAACTTTGCTTGCTCCAAGATCATGATGGGACTTCCTTCTCTCCTTCTGGAAGCTTATTTCCTTTAACTTATTCTTTAAGGTCTATCCGTTTAGTTGCTCAGTCATGTCTGACTCTTTGCGACCCTAAGGACTGCAGCATGCCAGGATTCCCTGTCCATCACTTACTCCCGGAGTTTATTCAAACTCATATCCATCAAGTTGGTGATGCCGGGGGCGGTCCTAAGATGGCAGAGGAATAGGACAGGGAGACCACTTTCTCCCTCAAAAATTCATCAAAAGAACATTTCAACGCTGAGTAAATTCCACAAAACAACTTCTGAATGCTGGCAGAGGACATCAGGCACCCAGCAAAGCAGATCATTGGCTTCAAAAACAGGTAGGAAAAAATATAATAAGATGAAAAAAGAGACAAAGGAGGTAGGAAGGGAGCTCTGTCCCAGGAAGGGAATCCCGTCCCGGGAAGGGACTCTTAAAAAGAGAGGTTTCCAAACACCAGGAAACATTCTCGCAGCCGAATCTGTGGCGAGCTTTGGAAGCACAGAGCGCAACATAACAGGAAGGAAAAATAAATAAATAATTAAAACCAACAGATTACGAGCCCAACAGTAACTCCCCCCGTGGAAAAGCAGCGCAGACACCTGCATCCGCCACTAGCAAGTGGGGGCTGGGCAGGGAGAAGCGGGAGGCACAGCCGGCAGTGCTTTTTAAGAATCTGCTTCGGGAGGCACAGGCTGCAGTGCTTTTTTGAGAATCGAGCCAGAACACCCCGCGCGTGGACAGAGCGAACTAACTTGGGCTAGCAAACCAGACTGTGGGATAGCTAACACGTGAAACGCTCAAACATAAGACACCACCAGGACCACGGACAGAACAAAGGACGGATCGGAAATAGCTGGCTGCAGACCATACCCCTCCGGTGACAGGCAGCCAGAGCCTTAAGGGCTGGAAGGGGGCAATCGCAGCCCAAGAGAGACATTACCTACCAAAAGGCAAGCAGGCTTCTTTGTTAACTAAGACTTCTGGGTGTTCTGGACAGTCATCATCCGCCTGAGAAGGAACGCCAGCGGTACTCCCAGAAAACTGAGCAACAGGGAAAGGCCATAGTCACAGCGACTGCACTTGCCAAACTCCTGAACTACTCGGACCTGGGAAGGGCACAAAATGCAGGCCCAACCAAATCTGCGCCTCTGAGGGCTTCCTGAGCGCTGAGCCTGAGCGGCTTAGACCAGGGAGGTGCATGAAGCCTAGGGCCGGCCTCAGATGGTTCCCCGATGGAACTACGTAGAGCCTGAGCGGTGTGCACTGCGAGCAGGGGCAAGCCCAGAGTGGATGAGACACTGCAAGCACACGCCAGTAATATTTGTTTGCAGCATCCCTCCCTCCCCACAGCACGACTGAATAGTGAACCTAGTGTGTCCACCACCACCCTCCCTGTGTCAAGATGGAAATCAGACACTGAAGAGACCAGCAAACAGAGGAAGTTAAACAGAGGGAACTGCCTTGGAAGTGACCCCACACAACCCACAACACCAGAGAAAGGGCCAGATATACCTTTACTACTTTTACAATCTTTTTTTTTTTTTTGAGTTGATGGGGTTGCGTGATTGTGTTTTCTTTTTTTTTTGTTTGTTTTTCCTTTTTTTGTAAACTTTCTTAAATTTTTAAGTACTCTATTTCTCTAATTATTATTTTTAATAATTCTTGTGGCTTTGTGTTTTTGTTTTTGTTTTAGTTTGTTTTTTCTTTCTTTTTTTTTTTTTTCTCTTCTTCTTCTTTTCTTTAATATTGTATTTTTGAAAATCCAATCTCTACTCCAGATTTTTAATCTTTGCTTTTTGGTATTTTTTGTCAATTTTGTACATGTAAAAACCCAATCTTCAGTACCCAATTTTACCTGAGAGCGAGATTACTGGCTTGACCACTCTCCCCTCCTTTGGACTCTCCTTTTTCTCCACCAGGTGTCCTCTGTCTCCTCCCTCCCCCTTCTCTTCTCTGCCCAACCCTGTTGAATCTCTGTGTGTTCCAGATGGTGGAGAACACTCAGGGAACTGGTTACTGGCCGGATCTCTCTCTCTCTCCCTTTCATTTCCCTCTTTTATCCTCCTGACCACCTCTGTCTACTTCCTTCCTCTCCTCTTCCCTGTATAACTCCGTGAACACCTCTGAGTGGTCCAGACTGTGGAGCATACATAAGGATGTGATTACTGGCTAGCTTGCTCTCTCCTCAAGAAACCCAGAGTTAGTAGAAGGAAGGAAATCTTAAATTAGGGCAGAAATAAATGCAAAAGA
Organism: Ovis canadensis; assembly: GCF_042477335.2. NCBI lineage: Eukaryota > Metazoa > Chordata > Mammalia > Artiodactyla > Bovidae > Ovis > Ovis canadensis. The sequence goes on from NC_091250.1 coordinate 79,033,509, forward strand.
AACAAAAGTGACCATAGCAAAAATCAACAAAGCCAAAAGCTGGTTCTTTGAAAGGATAAATAAAATTGACAAACCATTAGCCAGACTCATCAAGAAACAAAGGGAGAAAAATCAAATCAATAAAATTAAATGAAAATGGAGAGATCACAACAGACAACACAGAAATACAAAGGATCATAAGAGACTACTATCAGCAATTATATGCCAATAAAATGGACAACGTGGAAGAAATGGACAAATTCTTAGAAAAGTACAACTTTCCAAAACTGAACCAGGAAGAAATAGAAAATCTTAACAGACCCATCACAAGCACAGAAATTGAAACTGTAATCAGAAATCTTCCAGCAAACAAAAGCCCAGGTCCAGATGGCTTCACAGCTGAATTCTACCAAAAATTTCGAGAAGAGCTAACACCTATCCTACTGAAACTCTTCCAGAAAATTGCAGAGGAAGGTAAACTTCCAAACTCATTCTATGAGGCCACCATCACCCTAATACCAAAACCTGACAAAGACGCCACAAAAAAGAAAACTACAGGCCAATATCACTGATGAACATAGATGCAAAAATCCTTAACAAAATTCTAGCAATCAGAATCCAACAACACATTAAAAAGATCATACACCATGACCAAGTGGCCTTTATCCCAGGGATGCAAGAATTCTTCAATATCTGCAAATCAATCAATGTAATTCACCACATTAACAAATTGAAAAATGAAAGCCATATGATTATCTCAATAGTTGCAGAGAAGGCCTTTGACAAAATTCAACATCCATTTATGATAAAAATTCTTCAGAAAGCAGGAATAGAAGGAACATACCTCAACATAATAAAAGCTATATATGACAAACCCACAGCAAACATTATCCTCAACAGTGAAAAATTGAAAGCATTTCCCCTAAAGTCAGAAACAAGACAAGGGTGCCCAATTTGCCGCTACTATTCAACCTAGTTCTTGGAAGTTTTGGCCACAGCAATCAGAGCAGAAAAAGAAATAAAAGGAATCCAAATTGGAAAAGAAGAAGTAAAACTCTCAATGCTGGCAGATGACATGATCCTCTACATAGAAAATCCTAAAGACTCCACCAGAAAATTACTAGAGCTAATCAATGAATATAGTAAAGTTGCAGGATATAAAATCAACACTCAGAAATCCCTTGCATTCCTATACACGAATAATGAGAAAGTAGAAAAAGAAATTAAGGAAACAATTCCATTCACCATTGCAACAAAAAGAATAAAATACTTAGGAATATACCTACCTAAAGAAACTGAAGACCTATATATCGAAAACTATAAAACACTGATGAAAGAAATCAAAGAGGACACTAATAGATGGAGATATATACCATGTTCATGGATTGGAAGAATCAATATAGTAAAAATGAGTATCCTACCCAAAGCAATCTACAGATTCAATGCAATCCCGATCAAGCTACCAGCGGTATTTTTCGCAGAACTAGAACAAATAATTTCAAGATTTGTATGGAAATACAAAAAACCTCGAATAGCCAAGGCAATCTTGAGAAAGAAGAATGGAAGTGGAGGAATCAACTTGCCTGACTTCAGGCTCTACTACAAAGCCACAGTCATCAAGACAGTATGGTACTGGCACAAAGACAGACATATAGATCAATGGAACAAAATAGAAAGCCCAGAGATAAATCCACACACCTATGGACACCTTATCTTCGACAAAGGAGGCAAGAATATACAATGGAGTAAAGACAATCTCTTTCACAAGTGGTGCTGGGAAAACTGGTCAACCACTTGTAAAAGAATGAAACTAGATCACTTTCTAACACCACACACAAAAATAAACTCAAAATGGATTAAAGATCTAAACGTAAGACCAGAAACTATAAAACTCCTAGAGGAGAACATAGACAAAACACTCTCCGACATAAATCACAGCAGGATCCTCTATGATCCACCTCCCAGAATTCTAGAAATAAAAGCAAAAATAAACAAATGGGATCTAATTAAAATTAAAAGCTTCTGCACAACAAAGGAAACTATAAGCAAGGTGAAAAGACAGCCTTCTGAATGGGAGAAAAGAATAGCAAATGAAGCAACTGACAAACAACTAATCTCAAAAATATACCGGCAACTTATGCAACTCAATTCCAGAAAAATAAACGACCCAATCAAAAAATGGGCCAAAGAACTAAATAGGCATTTCTCCAAAGAAGACATACGGATGGCTAACAAACACATGAAAAGATGCTCAACATCACTCATTATCAGAGAAATGCAAATCAAGACCACAATGAAGTACCACTTCACACCAGTCAGAATGTCTGCGATCCAAAAGTCTACAAGCAATAAATGCTGGAGAGGATGTGGAGAAAAGGGAACCCTCTTACACTGTTGGTGGGAATGCAAACTAATACAGCCACTATGGAGAACAGTGTGGAGATTCCTTAAAAAATTGCAAATAGAACTACCTTATGACCCAGCAATCCCACTGCTGGGCATACACACCGAGGAAACCAGAACTGAAAGAGACACATGTACCCCAGTGTTCATTGCAGCACAGTTTATAATAGCCAGGACATGGAAACAACCTAGATGTCCTTCAGCAGATGAATGGATAAGAAAGCTGTGGTACATATATACAATGAAATATTATTCAGCCATTAAAAAGACTACATTTGAATCAGTTCTAATGAGATGGATGAAACTGGAGCCGATTATACAAAGTGAAGTAAGCCAGAAAGAAAAACACCAATACAGTATGCTGACACATATATACGGAATTTAGAAAGATGGTAATGATGACCCTGTATGTGAGACAGCAAAAGAGACACAGTTGTATAGAAAGGACTTTTGGACTCTGAGGGAGAGGAAGAGGGTGGGATTATTTGGGAGAATGGCATTGAAACATGTATACTATCATGTAAGAAACAAAGTGCCAGTCTATGTTCAATACAGGATACAGGATGCTTGGGGCTGGTGCACGGAGATGATCCAGAGAGATGATATGGGGTGGGAGGTGGGAGGGGGATTCAGGATTGGGAGCTTGTATACACCCGTGGTGGATTCATGTCAATGTATGGCAAAACCAATATAGTATTGTAAAGTGAAATAAAGTAAAAATTAAAAAATTAATAAAAAATAAAACAATTTAAAAAAAAGTTGGTGATGCCATCCAACCATCTCATCCAATCTATCTCAATTAATGTTTGTGTTTCATATAAAATGTGATCATTTTATTTTTATGCAGATATTAATTTTTTCTATATTATATATTTAAAAGATCCTATTATTCTTATTAAATCATTTTAGCAACTTTTATTTTAAAAAATCAGTTGACCATGTAACTGAGGTCTATTTTTTAATTCCTATCTTTTTTCACTGATCTACTTGTCTACATTTAAGACAATTCACTACTGCTGTAGTAAGTCTTAAAAGCAGGTATTATAAAGCCCTTCAAGTTAATTTTTTGCAAATTTGTCTTCTGGTTAATTCTGTACACTTCTGGCTTGACACAACTGACTCTCTTGAACTTCTCTTTTCCCTGAGTGAAGGAAAAGCATGATTTCACACTTCCCAGCAGAGGCCACAGAGTCATTCTCTGACTTGTAAATAAGAATATACATCAGGCTTGCAATCCTCCCCCATGTCACTACTTGGATAAGAGAAAACCATATCTGGTCTCTGTCATATTTCAGACACATCTAAATATAATATGGCCCCAAGATTTAGACGCACAGCTTATATCTATTCTCCACTTTAACCAGTAGTTTTCACCAATGTATTACACAGATTAGAACACTATAAGGAAGAAAGGTAAATTACATTATTCCTTTCTTTCTCCTGAAACCCCTGCAGAGTACAGCAGTACTTTCTGAGCTGGAACATAATTTTTAGAACTGTATTATAGCAAGTTTATCCTAGAAATCAACATAAAAAAGAAATAATAGCTTTTATATAAATATCATGTATTTTTTTAATGTTTTGTGGTTTCTTGCACAGTTCTACTCTAGCATTAATTGAAAATCTAAATTCAGCTAATTAGTTTTCACTAGAAACAATAGGGAACTCCTGATGAGAATGCTATAAAACTTCATTTATTTATTCATGTATTTGCATATATAGAGGAAAATGGCTTTGTTGTTAGTAAGATGAGCCATCTTCAAAACATATTTAGAGTGGAGATTAAAGTAAAAAAGCTGGATCTAACACAGTTTTTCTTCCATTCCAAATAGACTGATCCTCAATAAACAGAGTACTGACACTCTAAAAGAGCAGCAGCATCCCCTGGAATACGGCAGATTACAACCATCAACAAAATAATATATTTCTAGACCATTTTGTCATCATGGCACTTTTCAAATGCACAATAAGCTAGGGGAAATTAATATTCTGTAGCTACTGGAAAGAACTACCATTGAAAAAATGAAAGCCTATAAGACAGACTGAAAGATCAATGTTTTCTGAATTTCTAAAATGCTTAGATGGGTTTGGTTATTTTTCTGTTTTCTGAATCTGAATTTTCTACTCATGAAATCATCAAAATAATATATTTTTGACAGGTTATATTTCAACTTGCTGAGAATAATAAAGTGGAATAGAGACAGATAGAGATTCTGTTATAAAAATCCTTGAAGGAAGCAGGTCATAAGAGAAATCGAAACCTTAAGCTCCTAAGCCTAATTTTCAACAGGATGTCATGTCCATGGCCTCCTTGTCTTAAATCCATATCTTTCATTTAGGTCTATGTATGCACTCAGTCACATCCAAATCTTTGTGACCCCATGGACTACAGCCCCTCAGACTCCTCTGTCCATGGGATTCTCCAGGCAAGAATACTAGATTGAGTTGCCATTTCCCTCTCCAGAAGATCTTCCTGACCCAGGGATGGAACCCATATCTCTTCAGTTCAGTTCAGTTGTTCAGTTATGTCCAACTCTGCAACCCTATGAACCGCAGCACACCAGGCCTCCTTGTCCACCACCAGCTCCCGGAGTCCACCCAAACCCATGTCCATTGAGTTGGTAATGCCATCCAACCGTCTCATCCTCTATCATCCCCTTCTCCTCCTGCCCTCAATCTTTACCATTATCAGGGTCTTTTCAAATGAGTCAGCTCTTCGCATCAGGTGGCCAAAGTATTGGAATTTCAGCTTCAACATCAGTCCTTCTTGGGTCTCCTGGATTGGCAGGTGGATTTATTTTTATCACTGCACCACCTAGGAAGCTCATAACTTTCATAAGTGCTGCCAAATTAAATATCAGCTTGCACAAAGGTGTCCTGACTTAGCTCACCCTCTCATGAAAATGTCAATGAAGAGTGCAATTGTGACAGAAAAGGCCGCAGTGTAAATTTAAAAATCCACTGGGAAAAAAGATCACTTTAAATCATTGATTATTGGATCACAGCCATTCTGACTGGTGTGAAATGGTACTTCATTGTGGTCTTGATTTGCATTTCTCTGATAATGAGTGATGTTGAGCATCTTTTCATGTGTTTGTTAACCATCCATATGTCTTCTTTGAAGAAATGTCTATTTAGTTCTTTGGCCCATTTTTTGATTGGGTCGTTTATTTTTCTGGAATTGAGCTGCATAAGTTGCTTGTATATTTTTGAGATTAGTTGTTTGTCAGTTGCTTCATTTGCTATTCTTTTCTCCCATTCAGAAGGCTGTCTTTTCACTTTGCTTATAGTTTCCTTTGTTGTGCAGAAGCTTTTAATTTTAATTAGATCCCATTTGTTTATTTTTGCTTTTATTTCCAGAATTCTGGGAGGTGGATCATAGAGGATCCTGCTGTGATTTATGTCGGAGAGTGTTTTGTCTATGTTCTCTTCTAGGAGTTTTATAGTTTCTGGTCTTACGTTTAGATCTTTAATCCATTTTGAGTTTATTTTTGTGTGTGGTGTTAGAAAGTGTTCTAGCTTCATTCTTTTACAAGTGGTTGACCAGTTTTCCCAGGACCACTTGTTAAAGAGATTATCTTTAATCCATTGTATATTCTTGCCTCCTTTGTTGAAGATAAGGTGATCCAAAGTCTACAAGCAATAAATGCTGGAGAGGATGTGGAGAAAAGGGAACCCTCTTACACTGTTGGTGGGAATGCAAACTAGTACAGCCACTATGGAGAACAGTGTGGAGATTCCTTAAAAAACTGGAAATAGGACTGCCTTATGACCCAGCAATCCCACTGCTGGCATACACACCAAGGAAACCAGAAATGAAAGAGACACATGTACCCCAATGTTCATCGCAGCACTGTTTATAATAGCCAGGACATGGAAACAACCTAGATGTCCATCAGCAGACGAATGGCTAAGAAACCTGTGGTACATATACACAATGGAATATTACTCAGCCATTAAAAAGAATATATTTGAATCAATTCTAATGAGGTGGATGAAACTGGAGCCGATTATACAAAGTGAAGTAAGCCAGAAAGAAAAACACCAATACAGTATACTAATGCATATATATGGAATTTAGAAAGATGGTAATGATAATCCTATATGCGAGACAGCAAAAGAGACACAGATGTATAGAACAGTTTTTTGGACTCTGTGGGAAAGGGTGAGGGCGGCATGATTTGGGAGAATGGCACTGAAACATGTATACTATCATGTAAGAAATAAATCGCTAGTCTAGGTTCGATATAGGATACCGGATGCTTGGGGCTGGTGCACTGGGATGATCCTGAGAGATGATATGGGGAGGGTGGTGGGAGGGGGGTTCAGGGCTGAGAACTCATGTACACCTGTGGTGGATTCATGTCAACGTATGGGAAAACCAACACAGTATTGTAAATTAAAATAAATAAATAAATAAATGAACAGAAAATGAAACAACAAAAATATCATTGATTATTGCCACTCTTATACTGACAGCTGAGACAGAATGCATCTGGTCCTATATGGTTTTCAACTGGCTTTCAATGATGTATAAGACCTAGTGAGATTACCTAGATTACCTTAGTATATAACAATAATTGGGCTTCCCTGGTGGCTCAGACGGTAAAGCATCTGGCTGCAATGCGGGAGACCCGGGTTCAATTCCTGGGTCAGGAAGATCCCCTGGAGAAGGAAATGGCAATCCATTCCAGCACTCTTGCCTGGAAAATCCCATGGACGGAGAAGCCTGATAGGCTACAGTCCTTGGGGTCGCAAAGAGTCGGACACGACTGAGCGAATTCACTCATAACAATAATAAATAATCCTTGTATGATCCGTGGGTTGGGAAGATCCCCTGGAGAAGGAAATGGCAACCCACTCCAGTATTCTTGCCTGGGAGATCCCAAGGACAGAGGAGTGTGATAGTCTAGAGTCTGCGGGTTCACAAAGAATCAGACACAACTGAATGACTAAACAACAATAACATTCCTTGTACAGCCCTCACAATGAGACATGTGTTGTGCTTTTGCATACATATTCTCAGTCTATCTTTAAATGGTAGAACTGTGCAATGTAAGAAGGATAGAATTTATGATAGTAAAAATCGTATCTTACAGACTTATACCCAGATCTTACATGTATTCACTGAGTGATTTTGAATAGGTTGATTAAACTGTTTTCTCCTCAGTAGTCTCCCGCAAAGCAAATGTAAAACTACTCACCATGATGGGAAATTGCAGGATTAAATAAATTTTTACATAAAACATACTTGATTTATAACAGATCCTCAGTAAATTATGTACAGATCCAAAAGAATCTACTTAACAGGATGAATTCTAATTATCAAGTTTTGTATAGGTAATTGATGTTGGAAATAGACCTAAAACCTAGATCTGATTTAAACATGAAAGCCCACCTTGATTTAATGTCCAATACCATCATCCTCTCTTTATATAGTTAAGCATCTAAAATAATGCCTGACACAATTTTATTTGTTAAATGCATTTATAGAATAATGTTTCAGAAAAATGAATGATTCTGTCACATGAATTGATAAATGACATTTAAGCAAGGCAATTCCCAGAAGGGAGTCTATGATATTTTCAATAGTCCCAAGCCACCTTTTAATTCATAGATGGTAACTGTTTTTGTCCATAGACATTCTGTCAAGGAAATCATTATTATCACTTTTAAAGGCCAATTAATGTCTTCCTTGTCCATTGTCTGATGAGAAAGAGGGCATTTAGAGAGAATCCTTGAACTGGTTGACAGGACCAGGGCTTAATCTTCATTCTGCCTCTAATCAAATTTGCTGAAAGAAACTTTATTTTCGGTGGAAAGCAAAGAAGAACAAGAGCTTCTTAATAAAAGTGAAAGAGGAGAGTGAAAAAGCCAGCTTAAAACTTAACATTCAAAAAACACAGATTATGGCATCCGGTCCCATCACTTCATGGCAAATAGATGGGGAAACAGTGGAAACAGTGACAAACTTTATTTTCTTGGGCTCCAAAATCACTGCAGAAGGTGACTGCAGCCATGAAATTAAAATACACTTGCTTCTTGGAAGAAAAGCTATGACCAACCTAGACAGCATATTAAAAAGCAGAGACGTTACTTTGCCAACAAAGGTCCATCTAGTCAAAAGTATGGTTTTTCCAGTAGTCACGTAGAGATGTGAGAGCTGAACTATAAAGAAAGCTAAGTGCCCAAGAATTGATGCTTTTGAACTGTGGTATTGGAGAAAACTCATAAGAGTCCCTTCGACTGCAAGGAAATCAAACCAGTCAATCCTAAAGGAAATCAGTCATGAATATTCACTGGAAGGACTGACACTGAAGCTGAAGCTCCAATGCTCTGGCCACCTGATGCAATGAACTGACTCACTGCAAAAGACCCTGATGCTAGGAAAGATCGAAGGTGGGAGAAGGGGATTACAGAGGATGGTTGGATGGCATCACTGACTCAATGGACGTGAGTTTGAGCAAGCTCCAGGAGCTGGTGATGGACAGGGAAGCCCTGCGTGCTGCAGTCCATGGGGTCGCAAAGAGTCGGACACAGTTGAGCGACTGAATTGAACTGAACTGAACTTTATTTCCCAAGATCTATTTCTTTATCTTTTAAAGAGGGTTTAGACTACATTTTCACAAAAATTTGTTCCAGGTTCTTCCATATGCACATCACTAATACAAGGGGACACAGGAAGGGATGACAGCAGAGCATGAAGCTATTCTGGCAAAATCACCCAGATCACATTCTAATCCAACATGTACATCATGTAAGTGCCCTTCCCTAGGAAGACAGGGAAGATATGTCAAGCTGATTGTCTAACATCAGTCTTAGATGAGACACAGATAACATAGAACGATGGTTATGGTTTTTTTTATTTAAATTTATTTATTTTAATTGGAGGCTAATTACTTTACAATATTGTATTGGTTTTGCCATACATCAACATGAGTCCACAAAGGCATCATGGTATTGTCACATTTATAAAAAACATCATTTAAAGTATATATTGAATATGGTATTTACAAAACCCATAATGTAAAAATCATTATCCCTTCTTTAGGAAAAAAGAAACAGAACTCTGAGAAATTTCAAAATGTCTTAAAATAAGGGTTATAGTAAATATTTGAATTTAGTTTTTCAACTCTAAGTCTGGTATTTAGTTACTAGGTCATAGCTGGCTGTTTTTAACATTAGCATGCTTCTGCACATAATATTTTTCATCTCTTTTGTTAATTTTTCCTTTAAAAAAAGCAATAAAAACTTGGAATCTATGTATTCCTGTCTATAAAACAACAGGACATACCAAAATTTTAAAAAAATCAAGTAGGAAGAACATTCTATAAGGGTTAGAATGTAAGAATGGGTCCTTTACAATACTGTAAACCAACTATATTTCAATTAAAAAAACAGAATGGGTCCAGATTTGCTTCATGGTTCTACCACTTGCTGAGTCCATTGGGTCATAGCACTAAATTTCTGTCTTATTAACTTCATCTGTGAAACTGAGGTCATAACTGCACTTTGATTTTGTAGGGCTGTGAAAACTAAATGCAAGTGTTTGTTATGAACTTAGTACTATTACTAATAATCCCTCAATAAAGGCTGGTTGACATTGATATTGCTGCTGTTGTTGTCCAAATATATCCAAACCAGACTGTCTATTCCAATCTTACAGAATTTTCGCCATGACCAAATTCTTCAAAGCGCTGGTCTATGTAACCAAATTGGATACAAAATGTATAACCCAATAAATAAACAGAATTTGCCTATCCCAAAAATGGTGATATATATCTGAAGACAGAAAAACAGAGAAATTATGTCTTTTTAATTTTCATACATTTTTATGACAAACTCATTTTCCTCATCTATAATGTAAAAACTAGCCCCAAAGTGTCCATTTTTTTCTAACAAAAATTATTTTAAAGGGTCAATATTTTAAAGAAACATTATAATGTGAAATGTCTGTAGCTAACAATACTATATTACATACCTAAAATCTGCTCAGCTTTATGTTTGTGTTCTTACCACAAAACAACAACAAGAATAAGAAAAATAGGAGCACAGGAAAAGCTGGAAGTGTTAGGAATTTTACAGCTTTAATGGTAGTGATGGTTATATGGGTATATACTTGTCCCAAACTCATCTAGTTGTATACATTAAATATGTACAAGCTTTTTGTATGTCAACCATACCTCAGTAACATGGTTTAAAAGAAGAATTCATGTTACTAAATGAAGATTTGATTGATAGTGTATAAGTTGGTGAATAGGAAGGGGTTTTGAAATTCATTGGTTGGTAGTTATATGACCCTATTTCAGGAGGAAAATTATACTTCATACAGAAATATGTGGTGAAACTATGTAATGATTTTAAAATAATTCCAAGAATTAAAAGGGGAATTCAAAGAGAGCATCAAAACATACACACAAAAAATATAAAATTGACTAAGACTTGGAACATCAAGTCTAATTTTAATGAACCACTAATATTTTTCTAGTCTCCACTATATATTGGTTAAAATGAGAACTCAGGTACTGTCTTCTGGTCAAAGCTTTGTGACAGAAGCATTGAACCTAGAACAGAGAGACTGCCAAATGAAACCTCCAAACCTTTTCACTAACAGTAAAATATAAATATAAAGGAACATAACTATCTTGAATCTGATAGACAACAGAGCATTATAATATACAAAAATATTTTAAGTTGTGAAACATGATTGCATTTCAATTTGTTCTATGTGTAATCATCATACCTTCTATGTAAAGGTTGAAAAATAGGAGCAAAATATATTATTGCATCAATTTATGTCACACACACACAAACACACCTAACACAGAATATTGCATATTAGAAAAGTGTTTCCTACCACAATTTTGAACAAGAATCCTACAAAAAATAAGTAACCATGGATTCTATTTGAGTTTTCCAATATAAAAACTTGATTGCACTCTTCATTTCTCCCCTAAAGATTGATTTTCATGCCCACCAAGAAAACATATCACAAAACTGATTATGTAACTATCCAAAAAGTGCCCCTTTTATATGATTCATTGACATATTTTAAAATGACCTGGATAATAGGAGTGGATTCTCTGGCGGCTCAGATGATAAAAAGTCTGCCTGCATGCTGGAGACCTGGGTTCAATCCCTGGTTTGGGAATATCCCCTGGAGAAGGAAATGGCAACCAACTCCAGTATTCTTGCCTGGAAAATCCCATGGATGGAGGAGCCTGGCAGGCTACAGTCCATGGAGTTGCAAAGAGCTGGACACGACTGAGCAACTTCACTTTCACCTTTTGGTGTTTTTTTTGGTAATAGGATATTATTACCCCAATAAAAGAAAGCTGTAAATCACTGCTGCTGCTGCTGCTGCTGCTGCTGCTAAGTCACTTCAGTCGTGTCCGACTCTGTGCGACCCCATAGACGACAGCCCACCAGGCTCCAGCGTCCCTGGGATTCTCCAGGCAAGAACGCTGGAGTGGGTTGCCATTTCCTTCCCCAATGCATGAAAATGAAAAGTGAAAGTAGGGTCGCTCAGTCGTGTCCGACTCTTCGCGACCCCATGGACTGTAGCCTACCAGGCTTTTCCGTCCATGGGATTTTCCCGGCAAGAGTACTGGAGTGGGATGCCATCGCCTTCTCTGGAAAATCACTACTAATTCTCATAAAATAATAGTTACCAGCAGAATTGCAAGTTGGTGATGGCTAGTGGTAAAGGATCTACCTGCCAAAGCAGAAGACATAAAAGACGTGGATTTGATCCTTAGGTCAGGAAGATCCCCTGGAGTGGGAAATGGCAACCCACTCCAGTATTCCTGCCTGGAAAATTCCATGGACAGAGGAGCATAGAGGGCTATAGTCCATGGGATCAGAGTCAGAAACAATTGAGCACTCACACACACACAAAGATATTATTGCTAAATCTTCACAGTCATCATAAAGTTGGAAGAGATCTTTTGTGGTTGTCCAATTTACACAGCGTCTTCAGGCATGTTCTCTAAATTATCCTGCATGGGTAAAATGCAAATGATCACTACTGAGACCTTATTTATTCAGAGGAATTGATTTGATTATATAAGTTTCTAGTTCAATGTTGCACAGAGATAGCAAAGACTTCTATAAATCAAGATGATCCTTAATTAACATTTAAGAAAACAGCTTGCTGTCACTTAACTATTTTATGGCATAAATCTATAGTGAATAACTGCTTACTGGCTCTAACAATGTTAGGAACCAATCCTCTGCCAACCTTTTCAAAACAATAATGTATAATACTAATAAGAACATAACTATAACCTTATTAATCATCTTCCCATGGTTAGTGTATAACTGACAAATATCCATTTCTAAATCCCAGACAACATTCGTCAGTGGTGACAAAACAGTAGATGAAACTCTCTTATTTCTTTAAAACTCTAGGGAAATGACAATTTTAACAAAATTATAAGCAATCCTGGTGGCTTAAGTGGCAAGTTGTTTATTTTTACAGGGTTGAAATGAACTGTGAAATCATCGCAGTCTCTGTCTGGGGCTTGGTGGCTTATGTATGGTGAAGTGTAACATGGAAGAATATGTTTATAATCTCTTTTTTGTCATTTAAGATCAGGAAGAAGAACACAGGTGATTTTCTTAAGCTTCTAAGAGCATACTGTGACCTGTTTTTATTCATCTAGCTTAAGTGAACACATGCATTCAGAAATTAGTTGATTAGTAAAGATTTTACAGCATATTTTTGTGATTATTTGATGTTAATCTTGGCTTTTAATTAGAAGAAAAGCCCATGGAGAAAAAGATGATAAAGGCCTAGTTAAATTAGTATGCAGTTTTTCCTCTGATTTGTGATTCTTAGGGCTACAGGTCAAGTGTGTATCTAAGTTAAACGTATTTTCATGTTTGCACTAAAGACCTCATTTTGAGAAAAGTCATTCATTTTTGCTTATTTAGAGTAGGAATGGAAATAACTTATTGGAATGGCTCTTATAAGAGCTTTTAGGAATGGTTTCTCAGTGTCAACTGGAGATTTGGGCATCTGACTTTTGCAGAGAAATGCAAAGAACTGAACCTCTGCAGACCACCTGGGGACTGGAACCTCATTAGGCAGAGATGTGTTTACAGAGGGAGACATGATCAGGTTGGATCCAGTTCTGGTGCTTTTGAAAATAATACCGAGCCAAGTGAATAGTTGTAGTAGAAGGTCAAACTTTTCAATGTTTAGCCAATCTGGTTTGTGTTAATTAATAAGAAATGTTCTGTAAATACACATTCTTAATTGCAACTAAATTAAATATTCATTTGTAACATTTGCTCTAAAAAAAATGATTTCTTAATGAGTATGAGATGAATAGGTCATACATTTAGTACACATGAAACTCTCTGTAAAAGGAACTTACCAAAAATAGCAGTGATAATTTTTGAACTTTATAAGGACACACAGAAGTACTCACTATGAATATGAAAGTTTTCTGATACCATTAATATCCTCCTAAAATATACATTTATAAAAACCAAGAACTCTTTTGTTATTAAATATTACATGCAGGTTGTTTAGTTGTATATGCTGATTTTGGTCAAGCTTTTTATGGGATTGAAGTAGATATATACCAATCATTGTGTCTGAATCATACACAGCCACTTTAAGGAAAAATTCTCTATTTCATTCCTGCCACTTTATTAGAAATTGAACAGCCAGCCATGATAATGTTTCAAAAGAAAGCATAAATAAACTGATGCCACTTCTTTGCCCAAATGAGTTTCCATCTAAAAAAGTAAGAATAAAGTATTTTCCAAGGCCAAATGAAATCTTACTAGAGAGTTTGCATGGAGTAATGTTATATTTATCCAAATGTATTCTTGGAATAGTGGGGGACTTCTTGGAATATTGGTGACTCTTTTAATAGCCTAAACCTTATCACTCCCATGATCTCAGGTCTATCCATCAGTGGATTCATTTCTGCCCATTGACATTTGTAGACGGGTGTCTTAGCTCAAGCTACTGTAACAAAATACCTTAGTTTCAAATGACTGACATCTATTTTTCATAGTTCTCTATGCTGGGGCATCCAAGACCAAGGTGCCAGAAGATTTAGTTAATTGTATGGGCTCTTTTCCTGGCTTACAGATGGCTATCTTCTTGAATCCACCCATGGCAGAGAGAAAGCTCTGGTATCTCCTCTTCTTTTTATACGAACACCACTCTCATCATGTGCACTCTACCCTCTTGACTTCATCCAAGCCTAACTACATCCCAAAGGCTTCCATTTCAATATATGAATCTGATGAGACATGGTCCATAACATTCTACCCCTGACTCCTGAAATCCATGTCCTTCTCATATGAAGAATAGATTCCATTTCAACAATTCCCCAATACTTAATTCATTCCAGTATTAACTTTAAAAGTATAAAGTCCAAAGTTTCATCGAAATACCATCTAATCAAATATGGGTGAGACTGGAGGTGTGATTCATCCTGAGGGGAATTTTCTCTCCAGCTGTAAACCTGTAAAACCATTCAAATTATGTGCACATACACACAGCAGTTGTACAGGCATAAGAGACATTGCAACTCCAAAAGGGAGAAATAGAAATAAAGGAAGGCGTGATGGGTTTCAAGCAAGTCCAAAACGTGGCAAAATAAATATCATTCAACCTTAAGGCTGGAGAATAGTCCTCTTTGGACCAATGCTCTGCCCTCCAAGCCATAGCTAGTGGGGTAGATATGTTACTCCTACAGGCTTCCTGGGTATTCTCACCCCTTTGGATCTGTGGAATAGACTAATGCACATAGATCTCTGCAAGGGATCAGACTTCTGAAACCGAGTAAGAGGGAGCCTTTTCTGCTGCATTTATGATGGGAATGATAGTCTTGATGATCTCTGAACAGACTTCAAGGTCATTCCTGAGAGAGAATGCAGGTTCACAGCTTTTCTTCATTCTCCACCATTTTCTCTGTTTCCTTTAGTGCCAGCTGACAGAGATGATACAATTACACCTCTACTCTTGGCCTCTGCTGAAGTGGCTGGTTGAATCCCTGAGTTGAAATTGCTGTTCAACACCCTTGATCTTCTCTTCAGAATAAGTGTGGTTTTTTTTTCCTTTTTTTTTTTGCAATATGGATAAGTTGAGGATGTTTTAATCTTCAAGCCTTGTTCCTTTTGACTTAGCAATTCCTTCTTTAACTCATCTGTATCCTTTACCATATTGTTACAAGTAGTAAGGAGGACACAAACCACTCTTTCGATAATTTGCTTAAAAATATCCCCCACTACACATTATATTCACAGGTTCTACCTTCCACAGAACGGTAGAGCATAAATGCAATTCAGCCAAGTTCTCTACCACTTTATAACAAAGATCACCTTTCCTCCAGCTTCCAAAATATGTTCTTCATTTCCGTCTGAAACAACCAGATTGGACTTTAACATCCATAGTTCTACCAACATTCTGTTTATGATAATTTTTGTACTCTCTAAGAAAAAGAATATCTCTCCATGTCTCTCTCTGAGCCTTCAGCAAAATTGCTTTTAACATCCCTATTTCTACCCACAGTCTTTTTACAACAATCTTGGCTTCTCTACCATCATGAATTTCAGGGCCCATCTGTAAAACCTCATTTAACCTTCATCAGTTCCAAATATGGTTACATTGGGAATTACAGCTTCAACATATGAATTGATCAGGAACACAAACATTCAGCATATAACACCACCCTATGTGGCCCAATACAGTAGCAGGACAAACTATTGCAATTCTTTCTTGGTACTTGGATTTCTTTTCATGGTTCCCAGGCTGTCTCTTTTCGGAGTTGAATTGGATTGCTAAAATACACACACATGCACACACACACACATATATGTGTGCACATAGTTTTTACTTTAGAAGTTAGAGTTTTCTGTTATCTCATAAATTGCTCTTTGCCTGAAAGTGATGGGGAAAAATATTGCTCAGAATAGCACTGGATTGAAATACACATAGAGGGAAAAATAGAAGAGAGAATAGATTAGGTATCTTCAGTCTATTCACTCCTACCTATGTCACAGACAGGAAACAAAATGGAGAAATTTTACTCAGGGGTAACAAAATTTAATTGAAACTATTCCAAGAATAACTAGGTTGCCCTTGCCTACTCACAGCCAGGAAAGTGAAGATATAGAAAACTTTATTTGAACTTAGAGTCAGAGAAATTTACAGTGTTTCTGTAAATAATTATAGAATAATTACAAGATAAAAATATATTTCCTGATTCCAAATACTTTACTATAAGGTTTAACAGTATTGGGATAAGAGCAGAATGCAGAATTTGGCAAACTGTTTTCACATATAAGAACAAACAGGAGACACTATCACAGGAAAGGCAGAGAAAGGAATACAGTATCATAAAAACCTATGGGGGAAAAAAAAGAAAGAGAGAGAGACAGATTCAGTTAAATGCCAAATTTCATGTGCACTCTCCATTGTTGGTTTAACTAGCTCATTCATATGTCCATTTAAATTTCAGGGTACCCTCCTGCAAAAAGGCTGCTCTAACAGTTGAAATATGATGTAAATTCTCATATCTTTGCTTACCATTATCCGTGGTAATTGCTAGCATACTGACTTTGATAAAATCACCCACTCTGTTACTAAACATAGGTTAAATTTATTTTGATGTCTTTTGGTGTTCTTAGGAATAAAATAACTTTATCTCTACATAGTATAGTTATCTTTCCTTTTCCCATTATTTATTACTATTGATTTTTTTCTTACTTATATCATTGACAGTACCAAAATTTCTGAATTATACTAAACAGTAATGGTAAAGCAGAAATCATTTTTCCTAAAAATAAGGAGAATTTTTTAAAATTTTGATTTAAAATGTATTATTAAATAAGAATCTTTCTCTAAAGTATTTAAATTCAAATTTAAAATTTGAGATGAGTCATTTAGGTTATTAGTTTGGGCATATGCTAAACTGATACAATAAATTTTTGACCTAGTAATTAATATACTTTGTTATATCACCTTTATTTGCATTCTTGGATCCAGTCCTTTTTGGTAATGTTGAAAGTGAAAGTGAAAAATTGTTAGTCCCTCAGTAATGTCCAAATCTTTGTGACCCCATGGACTATAACCTGCCAAATTGCTCAGCAGGTAATGAGCAATGCAGAAGACACAGGAGACATGGGTTCGATCTCTTGAGTCAGGAAGATCCCCTGGAGGAGGAAAATGGCAACCCACTCCAGTATTCTTGCCTAAAAAATCCCATGCACAGAGAAGCTTGGTGGACTACAGTCCAAAGGGTCGCAAGAGTCAACATGACTGAATGACTATGCACGCATGCACATGTGTGAAACTGATAATTTTTAATTATCACCAAGTTTGGGACTAAGAAAACATTAACTTTATATGGTAATATCACATTGCTTTTGTGGCCTAGAACAGATAATGTAACTTGACCACTGTATTTTTCATCAAATTTTCATCACCAGTGAACTTGTGAACACCTTGTGGATTTTGATGTAGTATTTTCATATTTTTGAAAAATTTTCCAAGAGTTATTGTCTGCTACTTTTTATAATTCTATTATATCAATGTGGTATTGAACTTTTTCATAGAAAACAAGCAATCTCAATTAATGTATCTGATTGTAGTATTTACTACAAATGTTTACAGCCTTAAAAAAAATTGTTTGGCTTATTTTCTCTTATTTCCTGGACCTTGTTCTCATATTTACCAATTCCTGCATTTTGTGATGTTTTATAACTCAGACAAGGTTTGTAATAAGTGACTTGGGTAGACTATTCTCACAAGCTTTTCCAAGCTAAGCATTCATTCCTTCAAAATAAATCATTCTGCACTTTCAGGTGTCAAGTAATCCCGAAAAACAGCACAGCACGGGAGCTCACCATATGGATTCTGTAGCCAAACTTCCTAAGCATGAATCTCAGCTCTGCCACTTACCAACTGTGTGATGTTGAGCAAATTATTATACTCTGTGCTTTAGTTATCTTATCTGCTAAATCAAGATAATGCTAGTACTTACTTCCTAGAGTGATGTTGAGGATCAAATGCATAGATTCACATATGGCATTTAGAGAACTGTCTGCCACAGAGTGAGGACTCAATAAAAATAAGCAATTGCATTGATTTTTGTTCTACTTGATGGCATAGCAATGATATAAGAAAATATAATGTGTCAGGGGTTATTAATCTAACTCTTTTGTGCTGCCTGTTTTATTTGCAGGTAGGAAAAACATGCAGGGGTTAAACCTAAAAGAATGAACTCTCCTAGCTATTTGTTTTACTGTCTAGGATTACGGCCCATAATCATCTGTCTGAGCAAGAGATGAATGTAGTGACTCGTCAGCATTTCTCTGCATATGCGTACCAAATTCCTGACCATAAAATGAAAATACCTGAAGACAAAGAATATATGTATAAATATCCACTCAAGTGAACAAAAATAATGTAACACCTTATAAACCATCACCATAGGCTCAAGGGGACAAATATAAACAATCATTTGTTGAAAATTAAGCAGAGCTTTAAGCCAATATAATAGAACCAGATGCCTTTAGAATCAGCCATAAGGTATAGAGTTTATTGGATGTAACTGCATGCCTATTTCTTCTGTAACCCTGGAGTAAGACCTTCTGAAACTAAGCAGATGAAATTCAGATGCTAAGTAGGATCACATCTTTTTTTACGATCTGCAAAGGTAGTTACTTAGTGCTGTGAGTGCTTTCAGGTTTTGACGATGATGTCTGCAGACTACATTAAGCAGGGGAAATCTTTTCTGATGCAGGGCCAGATGGTAACAAGGGCTGAATGCTTCCAGTATGTGATTCTGAGGCATCCAGGACAAGGGCCATAAATAATACCAGCTTTCACCTTTTAATCTCTTAAATTTCCCATATTTTACTTGCAAGTATTCTCCATTTCATTTATTTCCAGGTGTCATTTGTATGTCAAAGTTGTTTATAGCTTCATTTAACCATATATATATATATATATATATATATATATATATATTTTTTTTTTTTTTTAAGGGTGAACTGACTGAAGTACACCCTATAGGCTGCTGCTGCTAAGTCACTTCAGTTGTGTCCGACTCTGTGTGACCCCAGAGACAGCAGCCCACCAGGCTCCCCCGTCCCTGGGATTCTCCAGGCAAGAACACTGGAGTGGGTTGCCATTTCCTTCTCCAATGCATGAAAATGAAAAGTGAAAGTGAAGTCGCTCAGTCGTGTCTGACCCTCAGCAACCTCATGGACTGCAGCCTTGCAGACGCCTCCGTCCATGGGATTTTCCAGGCAAGAGTACTGGAGTGGGGTGCGATCTAATCTATACTTAAATATTGGTTGAAAATTCCTTTCAGTGCAATGACTTTCCCTGAGAAAATGAATGTGAAAGTATTCATTCTTTCCAAGAATGCTGCTGTTGCTTAACCAAGCTGCTGCTGGTGCTAAGTCACTTCAGTCGTGTCTGACTCTGTGTGACCCCATAGATGGCAGCCCACCAGGCTCCCCCATCCCTGGGATTCTCCAGGCAAGAGTACTGAAGTGGGGTGCTATCACCTTCTCCAATGTAACCAAGAGAAATATTTTAAAAAGCATATCATAAAAATACATTAAAACTAATTAATAGTGTATTAATGTTGGTATTTTAACTACAGTTTAATTTTTAAAGTAATTAACAAAAAGAGGACCTTTAAGAAATGTTTATCTCTTAGACAACTTTTCATGGAAAGAGAATCTGCTGACTAAATTTCTGTACAATTAATTGGCCTATCCTCAGTGGAACAAGAAACTTGTGATATAGAGAAAGTGTCTCTCAACTAATTATACTGTTTACCTTACGAATAAAGTATGACTATTGATTTTTGCTGGTCTGTGCAATTTTTCCAGTGTTTTTAAAGTTATAGCTACTACTGTGCCTCTTACCTTCTGAAAAACACAAACCCACCCTAAACATATTTTAAAATGGCTATAATTTTCCCATAATTGGTTTCATTTTAGATAAAAGATGTCCCAAGGCCCATTCAGTCTTCTCTCTAGCACTCACTTCCTGCTCCTAATTCCTGTTTAAATAGGAAAGTTAGTAAATGACTTTAGCTCCTCCCCCTCCATATAAGAAACTGGAATCTTCCTAAGGGAAACTGGAATCAACATTGACAGGAGAAATATCAATAACCTCAGATATGCAGATGATACCACCCTTATGGCAGAAAGTGAAGGACTAAAGAGTCTCTTGATGAAAGTGAAAGAGGAGAGTGAAAAAGTTGGCTGAAACTCAACATTCAGAAAACTAAGATCATGGCATCCAGTCCCATCACTTCATGGCAGATAAATGGGGAAACAATGGAAACTGTGAGGGACTTTATCTTTTGCGGCTCCAAAATGACTGCAAATGGTGACTGCAGCCATGAAATTAAAAGACATTTGTTCCTTGGAAGAAAAGCTTTGAGCAAACTAGACAACATATTAAAAAGCAGAGATACTACCTTCACCAGCAAAGGTCCCTCTAGTCAAAGCTGTGGTTTTTCCAGTAGTCATGTATGGATGTGAGAGCTGGACTATAAAGAAAGCTGAGTGCCATAGAATTGATGCTTCTGAACTGTGGTGTTGGAGCAGACTCTTGAGAGTCCCTTGGACTGCAAGGAGAATCAACCAGTCAAACCTAAAGGAAATCAGTCCTGAATATTCATTGGAAGGACTGATGCTGAAGCTGAAACTCCAATACTCTAGCCACCTGATACGAAGAACTGACTCATTGGAAAAGACCCTGATGCTGGGAAAGATTGAAGGCAGGAGGAGAAGAGGATGACAGAGGATGAGATGATTAGATAGCATCACTGACTCAATGGACATGAGTTTGAGTAAGCTCCAGGAGTTGGTGGTGGACAGGGAAGACTAGCATGCTGCAGTCCATGTGGTAGCAAAGAGTCAGACCCGACTGAGCAACTGAACAGAACTGAACTGATGTGAATGGAGAGATAACTTCAGAATCTATGTTAGTGTGTGTAAAGGCTATGACTAGAGTTTGCTGAATTATTTCAAAAATAGTACATTGCAGAAAATATAATAATTTTTTATATTGGGTACTGTTCTGAAAAAGAAAAACAACAATTTCAACACATGTGTCTAAAAACATATTCTTCCTTAGTTGTAGATTACTAGTTGTGTTATTACTATCCAAAGAGAAAAGTATTCCATCAATGAACTGGAGAGGGGTGCTAGCTAAGCGCAAATTCTATGTTATAGTCTCTATACAACATTACCTTCTGAAGAGGACCAGAACACCTACCATCCCTGTCATCAAGTAGGCTTTAGTAATTAGAAGTAGCAGATAAACTAATGAAAATAATTATAATTTAAGATCTGTATAGACTAAATTCTATCTTTAACTCTTGGAAGTTTTCAAATCAGTCAGATCTAGGCAATTCTTTCATTTGCAGAAACGTGTCTTTCTTTGATCCAATTATCAGGATCTTCCTTCAAATCTACTTTATATTCTAACTTACCAAATCCTGGAAAAAAAAGAATAAGAACTATGTCATTCTTATTTGAAAGATAACATTGGATTATGAAAAGAGCACAGCATTTGCAACCAAGTAAATGTGATTTTGAATACAAAGACAGCCATTAATTAGATATAAGACTTTGCAGGTTACTTCATTACCTGAGCCAGGTTTCTTCCCTTTAGATTGGAGATACTAATAGCTGAAGGATTTAAGTAAATTTTCATAAACTAAAGTATGTCAAGTTCCTAGCACAGGGACTGTAACAGTAATCAATAAGTGCTCTTATTTTTTTCAGTAACTAGTTGGTAAATAATTATCCAGTTACATTTTTCTCACTAATATTTTATTGTTAATTAAAACAACCATTTAGCACAATCTCAAAAGATCTAGCAGAGGAAGAAAAGATTCCATGTGATTTTGAAAATACATAAAATGGATAAAAAAGGATAAAAGTGAAAACCAGATAGGATAATAAAGCTTAATAACTTGTATGCAAAAATAAAAGTTCTAAGCAGAGCCTGTTTAATATTATTAGCTAAACAGATTTTCTCTCACATCCTTTGGATCTTAAGAGTAAATCTCATTGGAGGCATCCCTCTTCAATTCAACCCAAGATTATAGATTTAAACATGATTGCTGTCTTAGTTTGTGATATCTGTTTTATCTTAACCTCTTGCCTCTGAGAATTTTTGATACTATTTGCACAGTAAGTTCTTTAATCAAATTTGAGAGGAGTTGCTCTCAATAGCTCACTTTCAAAAGCAATCATTATATTTTAAAAATAATGTTTCATACTTAAAAGAGGAGCACACACACTATAAGTTTTTAAGCCAAAATTACATAATTCAGTGGTGCTAGTGGTAAAGAAAACACCTGCAAATGCAGGAGACATAAGAGACATGTGTTTGATCCGTGGGTCAGGAAGATACCCTGGAGGAGGGCACTGCAACCTGCTCCAGTGTTCTTGGCTGGAGAATACCATGGACAGAGGTGCTTGATGGGCTACAGTCCACAGGCTTGCAAAGAGTCAACACGACTCAAGTGACTTAGCATGCATGCATCCACCACAACATAAAGGAAGACAACTTTAAAGTACAGGAATTTCAGGAAAATTTGAAAGATAGTATTCATAAAATAATATTGATGGAACAGAATTATTAAAACTTGAAAGACAAGTTTTGAGGGAAAGTGTCTAAAATTACTTTATTCAAACAAGTTATCATTGAATTATAAAGCTAATAAACAGATAGTTTGAAACTGGAAAAATACAGGAAGTGAAAGAAATAGTTGAAAATGAAAGCAAATGAAGGTAAAAAGAAAGGATATTAAAGTATAAGAAAATAACTATTTAATGTTGGATTCAATAAAACAACATGTGTATAAAGGAGTCCTTAGAACTGACAGGTTTTTAAAACCAAAATTATTTGAGAAATGTGTACAAGTAAAATCAATGCATATCAATTATATTCAGCTGCATTATTTAAAAATTGTTTAAAAGCTCTGATGAAGAGAAAATTTTCAAACATCCACTGTATAAATGACACTTTTTGTACCAAGAAACTAAGAATTACAGCAAATTTCTCATCTGAAATTATGCAATTCAGAATACAATGGAACATTTTAAAAATCCTGCAAAGAAAGAAATGTCAACCCAGAAATTTTGACTAGCAAAAATATGACAAAAATTAAGAACTTAAAGATAATTTAGAAAAAAAATTGAGAGAATTAATTGAAATCAGACATTTACTAAAGGAAATGTTAAAGAAGATTCTTTAGGAATAAAGGAAATATACCAGATGGAAATGTGTTTCTATACAAATGAGCGAAGAGTGAGAGAATTGGTAAATTTATAGGCAACCATAAAATACTTTTTTTTTTAATCTATTCCATTCAACCCACTCCAGTATACTTGTCTAAAAAAGATTACATGGGCAGAGGAGCCTGGTGGGCTCCAGTCCATGGGATCAGAAAGAGTCATACATGTCTGAACAACTGAGAATGAGCATGAGCAAAATTAATTGAAAGCTTAAAGGAAAAATAATAATTTACTGTGTACTTCCTAGTATGGTAAAGTAACATATAATAATAGCCAAAGAATAGGAGGGGTGTACTTCTGCAAAATTTTTGTAAAAATCGTGTGCATGAAATATTATTTGGAAGAGAACTGTGACAAATAAACATATAATTAGCCTTAGGGCAATCACTAAAAATTAAAACCAAGATTTATAGCTACAGTTTATAAAAATAAAATGTTGTGAAGGGAAATGGAAGCATAAAAATACTCAAATAAAC
Organism: Ovis canadensis; assembly: GCF_042477335.2. Taxonomy (NCBI): domain Eukaryota; kingdom Metazoa; phylum Chordata; class Mammalia; order Artiodactyla; family Bovidae; genus Ovis; species Ovis canadensis. Next base: position 79,057,673 of record NC_091250.1, read on the forward strand.
GATGGTAGGGAAAGAGGATAAAAGGACTAAGTATAGATGGGACACATAGAAAACAAATAGAAAGACAGTATATTTCATATCAGCAATATGATAATTACATAAAATATAAATGTTCTAAACCAGAAACTGGTTCATTTCTTTCTGTAGAGAGTCTAATAGTAAGTATTTCAGGTCTTGTCATCCACCTATAATCTCTGTCACATGTTTTTCTTTGCTTTAATTCTTTAAAAATATAAAATCCTTTCTCATTTCAAGGGTCATAGAAAAATAGTCATGGCTCACATTTCTCCTGAAAGCTTTAGTATTTCAACCCCTGGTTTGAAACCAATGAGCTACACTTTCACTTTAAATAATTTTTTTAAAAAAAGCAAATTTAATGCAAATTAAGAAAAAGAAGAGAAAGAATAAAAGTAGATATGGAGGCGGTCCTAAGATGGCAGAGGAATAGGATGGGGAGACCGCTTTCTCCCCCACAAATTCATCAAAAGAACATTTAAACGCTGAATAAATTCCACTAAACAACTTCTGAATGCCAGCAGAGGACATCAGGCACCCAGAAAAGCAGCCCATTATCTTTGAAAGGAGGTAGGAAAAAATATAAAAGACAAAAAAAGAGACAAAAGAGGTGGGGACAGAGCTCCGTCCTGGGAAGGGAGTCTTAAAAAGAGAGAAGTTTCCAAACACCAGGAAACACTCTCACTGCCAAGTCTGTGGCGAGCCTTGGAAACACAGAGGGCAACATAACAGGGAGGAAAAATAAATAAATAATTAAACCCCACAGATTACGAGCCCAAGGTAACTCCCCCAGCGGAGAAGCACTGCAGACGCCTGCACCAGCCACTAGCAAGTGGGGGCTGGGCAGGGAGGTGTGGGCTGCATTGCTTAGAGTAAGGATCTGGCCTGAATGCCCCGAGGGTAATCTGAGCAAACTAACTTGGGCTAGCAAACCAGACTGTGGGATAGCTACCACGCAAAAAGCACTAAGACACCACCAGGCCCACGCACAGAACAAAGGACTGAACAGAACTAGCTGGCTGCAGACCATCCCCCTCCAGTGACAGGCAGACAGAGCCAGAAGGGGGCAATCACAGCCCCCGAGAGACATTATCTACCAAACTGCAAGCAGGCTTCTTTGCTAACTAAGACTTCTTGGGATTATGGACAGTCAACATCCACCTGAGAAGGTGTGCCAGTTGTTCACCCAGAAAACCAAGCGGCAGGGACAGGGGAGGTGATAAGTCGCAGTGACCACGCTCGCCAAACACCTCATCACCTGAGCGGCTCAGACCTGGGAAGGGCACAAAAGGCAGGCCCAACAAAGTCTCCGCCTCTGAGGACTACCCGAGTGCCTGAACCTGAGCGGCTTAGACCTGGGAGGTGCATGCAGCCCAGGATGGGCCTCCGAAGGTTCCCAGCGGAGCAACCTAGAGCCTGAGCAGTGTGGGCGAGCAGGGCACACACTCCGTGAGCAGGGCAGGTCCAGTGTGGCTGAGGCACTGCAAGAACACGCCAGTGTTATTTGTCTGCAGCGTCCCTCCCTCCCCACAGCGCAACTGAATGAGTGAGCCTAAAAAAAGTGTCCACCACCGCCCCCTTTGTGTCAGGGCAGAAATCAGACACTGAAGAGACCAGCAAACAGAAGAAGCTAAAACAGAGGGAACCGCCTTGGAAGTGACAGGTGCAATAGATTAAAACCCTGTGGTTAGTACCGACTACATAGGAAGGGGCCTATAGATCTTCAGAAATATAAGCCGGACCAAGGAACTATCTGAAAATGAACTGACCCCACAATACCCACAACACCACCAGAGAAAGTCCTAGATATATTTTTACTATTTTTATGATCATTCTTTTTTTTAATTTTTAGGTCTCTATTACTCCTTTAATTTTCACTTTTATAACCTACTATTACTTTGCAAAAAAAAAAAAAGACCCTATTTTTAAAGCAAACTTCTATGTATATATTTTGTGTGTGTGTGTGTGTGTGACTTTATTTTTTTCTTTCTTTTTTTTTTCATCTTTTCTCTAATATTGTATTTTTGAAATTCCAAAATCCACTCTAGATTTTTAATCTATGCTTTTTGGTATTTGTTATCAATTTTGTATCTTTAAGAACCCAATCTTCAGTACCCATTTTTACTTGGGAGCAAGATTACTGGCTTGACTCCTCTCTTCCCCTTTGGACTCTCGTTTATCTCCACCAGGTTGCCTCTGTCTCCTACCTAACCCTTCGCTTCTCTACCCAACTCTGTGAATCTCTATGTGTTCCAGATGGTAGAGAACACTTAGGGAACTGATTACTGGCTGGATCTGTCTCTCTCATTTCATTTCCCCCTTTTATCCTTCTGACCACCTCTGTCTCCTTCCTCCTTCTTCTTTTCTCTGTATAACTCCACGAACATCTCTGAGTGGTCCAGTTGTGGAGTACACATAAGGAAGTGATTACTGGCTAGCTTGCTCTCTCTATTGATTCCACCTCATCTCATTCGGGTTACCTCTAACTCCCTTCTCCTTCTCTTCTCCATGTAAATCTGTGAACCTCCATGGGTGTCCCTCACTGTGGAGAAACTTTTCATCTTTAACCTAGATGTTTTATCAATGGTGCTGTATAGAAGGAGAAGTCTTGAGACTACTGTAAAAACAAGACTGAAAACCAGAAGCAGGAGGCTTAAGTCCAAATCCTGAGAACACCAGAGAACTCCTGACTTCAGGGAACATTAATTGATAGGAGCTCATCAAATATCTCCATACCTACACTGAAACCAAGCACCACCCAAGGGCCAACAAGTTCCAGAGCAAGACATACCACGCAAATTCTCCAGCAACACAGGAACACAGCCCTGAACTTCAATATACAGGCTGCCTAAAGTTACTCCAAACCCATTGACATTTCATTGCACTCCAGAGAGAAGAAATCCAGCTCTACCCACCAGAACACTGACACAAGCTTCCCTAACCAAGAAACCTTGACAAGCCACCTATACAAACCCACCCACAGTGAGGAAACTCCACAATAAAGAGAACGCCACAAACTGCCAGGATACAGAAAGGCCACCCAAAACTCAGCAATATAAACAAGATGAAGAGACAAAGGAATACCCAGCAGGTAAAGAAACAGGATAAATGCCCACCAAACCAAACAAAAGAGGAAGAGATAGGGAATCTACCTGAGAAAGATTTCCAAATAATGATAGTGAAAATGATCCAAAATCTTGAAATCAAAATGGAATCACAGATAAATGGCCTGGAGACAAGGACTGAGAAGATGCAAGAAAGGTTTAAAAAGGACCTAGAAGAAATAAAAAAGAGTCAATATATAATGAATAAGACAATAAATGAGATTAAAAAAAAAAACACTCGAGGCAACAAATAGTAGAATAACAGAGGCAAAAGATAGGATTAGTGAAGTAGAAGATAGAATGGTAGAAATAAATGAATCAGAGAGGAAAAAAGAAAAATGAATTAAAAGAAATGAGGGCAATCTCAGAGACCTCCAGGACACTGTTAAATGCCCCAACATTCAAATCATAGAAGTCCCAGAAGAAGAAGACAAAAAGAAAGACCATGAGAAAATACTTGAGGAGATAATAGTTGAAAACGTCCCTAAAATGGGGAAGGAAATAATCACCCAAGTCCAAGAAACCCAGAGAGTCCCAAACAAGATAAACCCAAGGCAAAACACCCCAAGACACATATTAATCAAATTAACAAAGATCAAACATAAAGAACAAATATTAAAAGCAGCAAGGGAAAAACAACAAAAAACACACAAGGGGATTCCCATAAGGATAACAGCTGATCTTTCAATAGAAACTTTTCAGGCCAGGAGGGAATGACAGGACACACTTAAAGTGTTGAAAGAAAATAACCTTCAGCCCAGATTACTGTACCCAGAAAGGATCTCATTCAAATAAGGAGAAATCAAAAGCTTTACAGACAAGCAAAAGCTGAGAGAATTCAGCACCACCAAACCAGCTCTCCAACAAATGCTAAAGGAAGAAACACAAAAAAAGTGTATAAACTTGAACCTAAAACAATAAAGTAAATGGCAACAGGATCATACTTATCAATAATTACCTTAAATGCAAATGGGTTGAATGCCCCAACCAAAAGACAAAGACTGGCTGAATGGATACAAAAACAAGACCCCTATATGTGTTGTCTACAAGAAACCCACCTCAAAACAGGGGACACATGCAGACTGAAAGTGAAGGGCTAGAAAAAGATATTCCATGCAAATAGAGACTGAAAGAAAGCAGGAATAGCAATACATATCAGATAAAATAGACTTTAAAACAAAGGCTGTGAAAAGAGACAAAGAAGGACACTCTATAATGATCAAAGGATCAATCCAAGAAGAAGATATAACAATTATAAATATTTATGCACCCAACATAGGAGCACTGCAATATGTAAGACAAATGCTAACAAGTATAAAAGGGGAAATTAACAATAACACAAAAATAGTGGGAGACTTTAATACCCCACTCACACCTATGGACAGATCAACTAAACAAAAAATTAACAAGGAAACACAAACTTTAAATGACACAATAGAGCAGTTAAATCTAATTGATATCTATATGACATTTCACCCCAAAACAATGAATTTCACCTTTTTCTCAAGCACACATGGAACCTTCTCCAGGATAGATCACACCCTGGACTATAAATCTAGCCTTGGTAAATTCAAAAAAATTGAAATCATTCCAAGCATCTTTTCTGACCACAATGCAGTAAGATTAGATCTCAATTACAGGAGAAAAACTATTTAAAATTCCAACATATGGAGGCTGAAAAACACGCTGCTGAATAACCAACAAATCACAGAAGAAATCAAAAAAGAAATCAAAATATGCATAGAAATGAATGAAAATGAAAACACAACAACCCAAAACCTGTGGGACACTGTAAAAGCAGTGCTAAGGGGAAAGTTCATAGCATTACAGGCATACCTCAAGAAACAAGAAAAAAGTCAAATAAATAACCTAACTCTACACCTAAAGCAACTAGAAACGGAAGAATTGGAGAACCCCAGAGTTAGTAGAAGGAAAGAAATCTTAAAAATTAGGGCAGAAATAAATGCAAAAGAAACAAAAGTGACCATAGCAAAAATCAACAAAGCCAAAAGCTGATTCTTTGAAAGGATAAATAAAATGGACAAACCATTAGCCAGACTCATCAAGAAACAAAGGGAGAAAAATCAAATCAATAAAATTAGAAATGAAAATGGAGATATCACAACAGACAACACAGAAATACAAAGGATCATAAAAGACTACTGTCAGCAATTATATGCCAATAAAATGGACAACATGGAAGAAATGGACAAATTCTTAGAAAAGTACAACTTTCCAAAACTGAACCAGGAAGAAATAGAAAATCTTAACAGACCCATCACAAGCACGGAAATTGAAACTGTAATCAGAAATCTTCCAGCAAACAAAAGCCCAGGTCCAGATGGCTTCACAGCGGAATTCTACCAAAAATTTCGAGAAGAGCTAACACCTATCCTACTCAAACACTTCCAGAAAACTGCAGAGGAAGGTAAACTTCCAAACTCATTCTGAGGCCACCATCACCCCAATATCAAAACCTGGCAAAGATGCCACAAAAAAAAAGAAAACTACAGGCCAATATCACTGATGAACATAGATGCAAAAATCCTTAACAAAATTCTAGTAATCAGAATCCAACAACACATTAAAAAGATCATACACCATGACCAAGTGGGCTTTATCCCAGGGATGCAAGGATTCTTCAATATCTGCAAATCAATCAATGTAATACACCACATTAACAAATTGAAAAATAAAAGCCATATGATTATCTCAATAGATGCAGAGAAAGCCTTTGACAAAATTCAACATCCATTTATGATAAAAACCTCTCCAGAAAGCAGGAATAAAAGGAACATCAGTTCAGTTCAGTTCAGTCGCTCAGTCGTGTCCGACTCTTTGCAACCCCATGAATCGCAGCATGCCCGGCCTCCCTCTCCATCACCAACTCCCAGAGTTCACTCAGACTCACGTCCATCGAGTCAGTGATGCCATCCAGCCATCTCATCCTTGGTCGTCCCCTTCTCCTCCTGTCCACAATTCCTCCCAGCATCAAAATCTTTTCCAATGAGGCAACTCTTCGCATGAGGTGGCCAAAGTACTGGAGCTTCAGCTTTAGCATCATTCCTCAACATAATAAAAGCTATATATGACAAACCCACAGCAAACATTATCCTCAATGGAGAAAAATTGAAAGCCCTTCCCCTAAAGTCAGGAACAAGACAAGGGTGCCCACTTTAACCACTACTATTCAACATAACTTTGGAAGTTTTGGTCACAGCAATCAGAGCACAAAAAGAAATAAAAGGAAACCAAATTGGAAAAGAAGTAAAACTCTCACTGTTTGCAGATGTCATGATCCTCTACATAGAAAATCCTAAAGACTCCACCAGAAAATTACTAGAGCTAATCAATCAATATAGTAAAGTTGCAGGATATAAAATCAACACACAGAAATCCCTTGCATTCCTATACACTAATAATGAGAAAATAGAAATTAAGGAAACAATTCCATTCATCATTGCAATGAAAAGAATAAAATACTTAGGAATATGTCTACCTAAAGAAACTAGAGACCTATATATAGAAAACTATAAAACACTGATGAAAGAAATCAAAGAGGACACTAATAGATGAAGAAATATACCACGTTCATGGATCGGAAGAATCAATATAGTGAAAATGAGCATACCTACCCAAAACAATCTATAGATTCAATGCAATCCCTATCAAGCTACCAACGATATGTTTCAGAGATAGAAAAAATAATTTCACAATTTGTATTTGTACAAAAAAACCTTGAATAGCCAAAGCAATCTGAGAAATAAGAATGGAACTGGAGGAATCAACCTGCCTGACTTCAGGCTCTATTACAAAGCCACAGTCATCAAGACAGTATGATACTGGCACAAAGACAGAAATATAGACCAATGGAACAAAATAGAAAGCCCAGAGATAAATCCATGCACCTATGGACACCTTATCTTGGACAAAAGAGGCAAGAATATACAATGGAGTAAAGACAATCTCTTTAACAAGTAGTGCTGGGAAAAGTAGTCAACCACTTGTAAAAGAATGAAACTAGAACAATTTCTAACACCATACACAAAAATAAACTCAAAATGGATTAAAGATCTAAATGTAAGACCAGAAACTATATAACTCCTAGAGGAGAACATAGACAAAACACTCTCCGACATAAATCACAGCAGGATCCTCTATGACCCACCTCCCAGAATATTGGAAATAAAAGCAAAAATAAACAAATGGGACCTAATTAAACTTAAAAGCTTCTGAAAAACAAAGGAAACTATAAGCAAAGTGAAAAGACAGCCTTCAGAATGGGAGAAAAGAATAGCAAATGAAGCAACTGACAAACAACTAATCTCAAAAATATACAAGCAACTTATGCAGCTCAATTCCAGAAAAATAAACGACCCAATCAAAAAATGGGCCAAAGAACTAAATAGGCATTTCTCCAGAGAAGACATACGGATGGCTAACAAACACATGAAAAGATGCTCAACATCACTCATTATCAGAGAAATGCAGATCAAAACCACAATGAGGTACCACTTCACACCAGTCAGAATGTCTGCAATCCAAAAGTCTACAAGCAATAAATGCTGGAGAGGGTGTGGAGAAAAGGGAATCCTCTTACAGTATCAGTAGCCATGCAAACTAATACAGCCACTATGGAGAACAGTGTGGAGATTCCTTAAAAAACTGGAAATAGAACTGCCATATGACCCAGCAATCCCACTGCTGGGCATACACACCCAGGAAACCAGAATTGAAAGAGACACTTGCACCCCAATGTTCATCACAGCACTGTTTATAATAGCCAGGACATGAAAGCAACCTAGATGTCCATCAGCAGATGAATGGATAAGAAAGCCATGGTACATATACACAATGGAGTATTACTCAGCCATTAAAAAGAATACATTTGAATCAGTTTTAATGATTCAATGGATTCATCACCTCTAATGAGATGGATGAAACTGGAGCCTATTATACAGAGTGAAGTAAGCCAGAAAGAAAAACACCAATACGGTATACTAATGCATATATATGGAATTTAGGAAGATGATAATGATAACCCTGTACGTGAGACAGTAAAAGAGACACAGATGTATGGAACAGTCTTTTGGACTCTGTGGGAGAGGGTGAGGATGGGATGATTTCAGAGAATGGCACTGAAACATGTATATATATGAAACGAATCGCCAGTCTACGTTTGATGCATGATACTGGATGCTTGGGGCTGGTGCACTGGGACCACCCAGAGGGATGATATGGGGAGGGAGGAGGGAGGGAGGAGGGATGGGGAACACGTGTATACTACCCGTGGTGGATTCATGTTGATGTATGGCAAAACCAATATAATATTGTAAAGTAATTAGCCTCCAATAAAATAAATAAATTCATATTAAAAATATAAATAAATAAAAGTAGATATGAATAAGTTAAAAATAGCAGTTTCACAAATAAAACACATGAAAAATCTCCTTCTTTGGAAGCATTGATCATATTGATAAAGTATCTACTTACTAGTTTATCCATGCCAATAAATTTACCTATCAGGTGTTCCCTCCCACCTGCTTCATAGCTCAAATAGAAATCATGATTATTCACACAATTATTATTTGAGTAAAATAGAATTTAAAAAGAGTATCTGAAGCTTAGTAGATGCTCAATAAATTCTAGTCTTTGTCTTCTAATAGTTCTGCTAATATGTTTCTTCTTATAATCATGATGGTTACCTTCCTCTATTAATTATGGCATTCAACTTTAATGCATTCTTTTTACTATGTTAGAGGAAAATGAGGATGAAATAAGCAAAACTTAAGGTAGTTATGTTGTCTGACTAATATTAGAAGCAAGTTAATATATAATTCATAAGCAGTCAACATTCCTGTCCATTGTTTATCCCACTTTGCCATTCAACTGTCTTCTTTGAAATAGCCCCTTTAAAAATACTTTTAAAAGTTTTATGGGTAATAGTAATTTATGAACTGCTTGTAAGCAGAAATATTTTCAAATAAAATACATAGTAAATCATCTAACAAATTTCAATAACTACTATTCTTAGACAATCATAAAAATAAATGGGCTTTTTTTAAGCCGTATTCCTTCTCAAAGACAAGCTGCTTGGAAGGAAAAGTACAGCATCAGGAATTTGAAAAAGTGTGTTTGTTAATCTCTCTCAAGTGATATGAGATTTATTGAAAAAGACACTGAACGACTCACCTAAATTCAAACTCTAGCACTTCAAAACTATGGATCAGTTATTTGGCCATTGACGTCATGAGAAAAGGCAAAAGCAGATAAATAGCTAAACTGTTCAAACTAAAATATTGCTCAGATGGTACTAAAAATAACATCACAATCACTGATCTTGTTCTGAATGTAGTTTCATCTTTAAAAAATTCTCCAATGTGTGAACTAAATTTTGACATTTCAGAGACAATCAAATGGTTATTTTTGAGCCATATTTAGTTGAAATAGATTCAAAATAAAGCTCAAAGGATTATTTTACCCACTTTGCACGTAATATAATTTAAAATTATATTTTATAACTATTGTCAATGACATAAAAAGATGAAAATAATCTACTGATCTTTGAATTACCTTGTCATAAAGATGTGCTGCTTTTTTTTGAGATATTTATCAGCAGAAGCATAGGAAATATTTATTTAGTATATATATTGTCTAGGTAAACCAAAGAATATTAATTTTTCCTATTTTATAACTATTTTCCTATCACTATAATAAAAATCAACTGCTATACAGTCTTAGATTTTTAGTAAAAATAAGCCTTGATATCCTTAAGATTTCTAGAATTTACTTATTTTAATGGATATTTAATATTCATAAATGTATCCCACCATGCAGTGCTTCTTATTACTTAAAATTGTAGCTTGATCTTTTCTTCTTCGTTTTATTCTCATGCTCTTTATTTAAAAATTAAAATTTTAACTATTAAAACTGCTGAAATGCTGCAGAAACCAGTAATCCAGAAACTAAGCAGCACTCGGAGAGTTGGATAACTCAGGTTTATTATGCTGTTGGGCCCAGAGGAGTTAACACCCCTCATTGGACACCTTCCCACTATGTTCTCTTTCTATAAGTTCTATAACATAAGGCCATAACAGTTTGGAAAATATATTTTTTTAGAGGAGCAATAGTATTTTTAAAAACCTAACTTCCTTAACAGTAGGCTTTTAGCTGTTAAGTTTGGGGAGAGTCAAAAGTTATGTGTGGATTTTGGATGTGGAAATATTGGTATCCCCAATGTGTATTGCTCAAAGGTCAACTGTATATCAAAATAGCTATTACAGTAAAATATTAATAATGAAAAACTATCAGAAGTAAAAATTTATAGGAAAAATAGAATTACAATTTATAACTTAAATGAGCTTCCAGTTTAAGAGATGATTTAGGCATACTCCACTATGCCAGAATCCAATTAAAATCACACAAAGTCATAAAAATGAGCAAAAGTTAAATGATTTGATAAATATAAAACTTTTAGTGTAGTCTCTGATACTTATTAAGGGTCCAGAAAGGTTATATATTGTTAATGATATTCTTATCATAAAAAAAAGAGTCATTCATGATGGCAGTAAGAAACAGGAGTCACTATTACTGGATTGGGACATTGATGACTTTTGGGGAGATAGAAAATGATTCTTATCATATGGATAATCACAGTCCAAAACACACAAAGAAGTTGTTAGCTGCTATAAGTGCCCCTTTTCTGATAAAACAGTGATGTGGCTCCCAACTTGGAGCAAGCAAGCACAGAGGGAAGGAAAGGAACAGGTGTAGAAATCAAGTTAATAAAAAAAAGGACGGTCCACAAGGCGATTCTTCAGGTTATAAGACACTCTCCTCTCTCACCCCTGTATGTATTTAATACCAGCAGTAGAGAATTCAGGAAAAACCTAGACAAACTAAAAAATGAAGGAGATGTTCCTAACCTGACACAAGGAAGCTACAAAACATATAGAACATTTAGTGAGACGTCTAAAGCAGTTTCTGTGATATCAGGAAAAAGACAAGGATGCACACTGGCAACACTTCTGTTCTATGTCACACTGGAGGCTCTAACATGAATAGTAAGACATATAAATGGGATTATAATGTATAAGAATTGGAAATAATGGCACAAAACTGTCACTATTCACAGATGATATGAATGTATACTTAGAAAATCAAATGGATTATATAAATTGTTAGAATTAATGTTTATTAAGATTGCTGTTTCAAATATCAGTTATTATTAATGAGCAATATTATATTGCATGTCTACCTAAGAGCATAAAATAATTAGAAAATAAAACATAAAAGTATATCTTTTCAAATAGCTCAAAAATATAAAGCAAAAATACTTATGCAAGACTTATATCAAGAAAACTTTAAAATGCATTGAATAAATAACCATAAAGGTTAAAATGATATAGCTATCAACCATGTTTATGGGTTGGATGACTCAATACTTTAAAATTGCCAATTATCTCTAAAATTATGTATATATGTAATAAAATCCCAACAAGATATGTGTGCCTGTGTGTGTGCATGTGTGAAAACCTAACAAGCCAACACTCATCTGTGTTCTAAAATGTTAATTTCAGGAATAGCAAAGTCCTTCCTGAAAAATACAAAATTGGGACAATTTAACCTAGAGATTGCAGGATTGTTTACAGAAATAAAGAATACTAGGTCTGCCATAGAAAAACAGACCAAAAGAACAGACTACAGAGCCCAGCAACACATGAACGAATATATGATTTACTGCAGAACTGGCATTACAGGTAAAGATCACTGCCAAACGTACAAAGTTTTAATAAATGACGTTAGAATATTTTGGCATCCCTATTGGGGAGAAAAATAAAAGTAATCCCATACCTTCCCTTCCCACCATTCACAAAAATTAAAACTAGGCAATTGGAATATCTAAACATAAAATCAAAACCATGAAACTTTTAGAAGATAACTTATGGAATTTGTGTTATCAGTGTGCATAAAAAGGATCTTACCATAAAGTAAAAGACTCAACTTCAACTAAGTAGAATTTAAGAATTTACATACATTAAAATACATCTTTAAGATTTTGGGCAAACCACAGAATGGCAGGAGATATTTTCCAAACATCTAGCCAGCAAAGGATAACATGCAAAATATAATTTAAATAAACACATTTATAAATTAATAAGGAAAAGAAAACACAATAGAAAAATAGGTAAAATAATTAATTACACACTTCACAAGATAGAAAATCCAAAGTGCCAATAATATGAAAGGGATTCAACTATGTTAGCAATCAAAAATGCAAATTAAACCACAATAAGATATACTCATACATCCATAGACTGGAAATGATATTTTATCATTCCATCAGAATGGTGATGATATTTTAAAAGTCTAACAATCTAGGGTTTTAACAAATATGGAACAACAGGGGAAAAAAGCTTAGAAATTTCAGGGTGGAGGGAAGTTGGTAAATCATATGGAAGATATTTGGCAATTTATAGGAAATTTGAAGATTCAGAAGATCTAACAATAGGTGTGTGCTATAGAAAAATTTTGTACATATGCATTTGACAGATCTATAGGAAAGTTCCTGAGAGCATTTTACTCTAGTAATCAGTCAGTTCAGTCACTCAGTCGTGTCCAACTCTTTGCAAGCCCATGAATCACAGCTTGCAAGGCCTCCCAGTCCATCACCAACTTCTAGAGTTCACTCAGACTCACATCCATCGAGTCAGTGATGCCATCCAGCCATCTCATCCTCTGTCGTCCCCTTCTCCTTCTGTTCCCAATCCCTCCCAGCATCAGAGTCTTTTCCAGTGAGTCAACTCTTCGCATGAGGTGGCCAAAGTACTGGAGTTTCAGCTTTAGCATCATTCTTTCCAAAGAAATCCCAGGGTTGATCTCCTTCAGAATGGACTGGTTGGATCTTCTTGCAGTCCAAGGGACTCTCAAGAGTCTTCTCCAACACCACAGTTCCAAACCATCACTTCTTCAGCACTCAGCCTTCTTCACAGTCCAACTCTCACATCCGTACATGACAACGGGAACAACCATAGCCTTGACTAGACAGACCTTTGTTGGCAAAGTAATGTCTCTGCTTTTGAACATGCTATCTAGGTTAGTCATAACCTTTCTTCCAAGGAGTAAGCGTCTTTTAATTTCATGGCTGCAGTCACCATCTGCAGTGATTCTGGAGCCCGGAAAAATAGGGTCTGACACTGTTTCCACTGTTTCCCCATCTATTTCCCATGAAGTGATGGGACCAGATGACATGATCATAGTTTTCTGAATATCGAGCTTTAAGCCAACTTTTTCACTCTGCTCTTTCACTTTCATCAAGAGGCTTTTTTTGCTTCTCTTCACTCTCTGCCATAAGGGTAGTGTCATCTGCATATCTGAGGTTATTGATATTTCTCCTGGCAATCTTGATTCCAGCTTGTGCTTCTTCCAGCCCAGAGTTTCTCATGATGTACTCGGCATATAAGTTAAATAAGCAGGGTGACAATATACAGCCTTGACGTACTCCTTTTCCTATTTCTAACCAGTCTGTTGTTCCATGTCCAGTTCTAACTCTTGCTCCCTAACGTGCATATAAGTTTCTGAAGAGGCAGGTCAGGTGGTCTGGTATTCCCATCTCTTTCAGAAGTTTCCAGTTTATTGTGATCTACACAGTCAAAGGCTTTGGCATAGTCAATAAAACAGAAATAGATATTTTTCTGGAACTCTTTTTCTTTTTTGATGATCAGGCAGATGTTGGCAATTTGATGTCTGGTTCCTCTGCCTTTTCTAAAACCAGCTTGAACATCTGGAAATTCACCGTTTATGTATTGCTGAAGCCTGCTTTGGAGAATTTTGAGCATTACTTTCCTAGTGTGTAAGATGAATGCAATTGTGCGGTAGTTTGAGCATTCTTTGTCATTGCCTTTCTTTGGGATTGGAATGAAATCTGACCTTTTCCAGTCCTGTGGCCACTGCTGAGTTTTCCAAACTTGCTGGCATATTGAGTGCAACACTTTCACAGCATCATCTTTCAGGATTTGAAATAGCTGAACTGGAATTCAATCACCTCTACTACCTTTGTTCATAGTGAGCTTCCTAAGGCCCACTTGATTTCACATTCCAGAATGTCTGGTCCTAGGTGAGTGATCACACATGATTATCTGGGTTGTGAAGATCTTTTTTATACAGTTCTTCTGTGTATTCTTGCCACCTCTTCTTAATATCTTCTGCTTCTGTTAGGTCCATACCATTTCTGTCCTTTATCAAGCCCATCTTTGCGTGAAATATTCCCTTGGTATCTCTAATTTTCTTGAAGAGATCTCTAGTATTTCAATTCTGTTGTTTTCCTCTATTTCTTTGCATTGATCACTGAGGAAGGCTTTCTTATCTTACCTTGCTATTCTTTGGAACTCTGCATTCAAATGGGTATATCTTTCAATTTCTCCTTTGCTTTTCGCTTCCCTTCTGTTCAAAGCTATTTGTAAGGCCTCCCCAGACAGCCATTTTGCTTTTTTGCATTTCTTTTCCATGGGGATGGTCTTGATCCCTGTCTCCTGCACAATGTCACAAACTTCCGTCCATAGTTCATCAGGCACTTTATCTATCAGATCTAGTCCCTTAAATCTATTTCTCACTTACACTGCATAATCATAAATGATTTGATTTAGATCATATATGAATGGTCTAGTGGTTTTTCCTACTTTCTTCAACTTCAGTCTGAATTTTGCAATAAGGAGTTCATGATCTGAGCCACAGTCAGCTCCTGATCTTGTTTTTGCTGACTCTATAGAGTTTCTCCATCTTTGGCTGCAAAGAATATAATCAATCTGATTTCGGTGTTGACCATCTGGTGATGTCCATGTGTAGAATCTTCTCTTGTGTTGTTGGAAGAGGGTGTTTGCTATGACCAGTGTGTTCTCTTGGCAAAACTCTGTTAGCCTTTGCCCTGCTTAATTCTGTATTCCAAGGCAGAATTTACCTGTTACCCCAGGTGTTTCTTGACTTTCTACTTTTGCATTCCAGTCCCCTATAATGAAAAGGACATCTTTTGGGGGTGTTAGTTCTAAAAGGTCTTGGAGGTCTTCATAGAACCGTTCAACTTCAGCTTCTTCAGTGTTACTAGTTGGGGCATAGACTTGGATTACCGTGATATTGAATGGTTTGCCTTGGAAACAAACAGAGATCATTCTGTCGTTTTTGAGATTGCATCCAAGTACCGCATTTCAGACTCTTTTGTTGACCATGATGGCTACTCCATTTCTTCTAAGGGATTCCTGCCCACAGTAGTAGATATAACGGTCATCTGAATTAAATTCACCCATTCCAGTCCATTTTAGTTTGCTGATTCCTAGAATGCAAAAGTTCACTCTTGCTATCTCCTGTTTGACCACTTCCAATTTGCCTTGATTCATGGACCAACATTCCAGGTTCCTATGCAATATTGCTCTTACAGCATCGGACCTTGCTTCTATCACCAGTCACATCCACAGGTGGGTATTGTTTTTGCTTTGGCTCCATTCCTTCATTCTCTCTGGAGTTATTTCTCCACTGATCTCCAGTAGCATATTGGGCACCTACCGAGCTGGGGAGTTCTTCTTTCAGTATCCTATCATTTTGCCTTTTCATACTGTTCATGGGGTCCTCAAGGCAAGAATATTGCAGTGGTTTGCCATTCCCTTCTCCAGTGAACCACATTTGGTCAGACCTCTCCACCATGGCCCACTCATCTTGGGTGGCCCCACAGGGCATGGCTTAGTTTCATTGAGATAGACAAGGCTGTGATCCTAGTGTGATTAGATTGACTAGTTTTCTGTGAGTATGATTTCAGTGTGTCTCCCTTCTGATGCCCTCTTGCAACACCTACTGTTTTACTTGGGTTTCTCTTACCTTGGATGTGGGGCATCTCTTCATGGCTGCTCCAGCAAAGTGCAGCCACTGCTCCTTACCTTGGACGAGGGGTATCTCCTCACTGCCACCCCTCCTGACCTTGAACATGGAGTAGCTCCTCTAGACCCTCTTGTGCCCATGCAGCCACCACTCCTTGGATGTGGGGTAGCATCTGCAAGCCGCACCCCCCGCCCTTGGGCAGGGGGTAGCTCTTCCTGGCCACCGCCCCGACCTCGGATGCGGGGTACTCTAGTAATAGTAAAATACTAATTAAAAAACTCAGGTCAGTTCAGTTCAGTTGCTCAGTCGTGTCTGACTCTTTGCAACCCCATGATTCGCAGCACACCAGGCCTCCCTGTCCATCACCAATTCCCAGAGTTCACTCAGACTCACATCCATCGAGTCAGTGATGCCATCCAGCCATCTCATCCTCTGTTGTCCCCTTCTCCTCCTGCCCCCAATCCCTCCCAGCATCAGAGTCTTTTCCAATGAGTCAACTCTTCTCATGAGGTGGCCAAAGTACTGGAGTTTCAGCTTTAGTAATCATTCCTTCCAAAGAACACCCAGGGTTGATCTCCTTCAGAATGGACTGGTTGGATCTCTTTGCAGTCCAAGGGACTCTCAAGAGTCTTCTCCAACACCACAGTTTAAAAGCATCAATTCTTTGGCGCTCAGCCTTCTTCACAGTCCAACTCTCACATCCATACATGACCACAGGAAAAACCATAGCCTTGACTAGACGGACCTTAGTCTCAAATATCCATCAAACATGGGGCAGGTACAAAAATTGAGGCATATTCTCAAAACAAAAAATTATGGAGCATGATAAGCAATAGATGGAGATAGGAAGGGTGCTATTGACTGAGAACTGTAAATTGCAAAATATACATATGGATATGGACTAAACTGTGTCCCTTTCCAGATTATGTTAAGCCCCTTATATGTATTCCTTATAGGGCCTCCCTGGTGACACAGATGGTAAAGACCCTGCCTGGAATGCAGGAGACCCAGGTTCGATTGCTTGGTCAGGAAGATCAGCTAGAGAAGGAAATGGCAACCCACTCCAGTGTTCTTGTCTGGAGAATTCTATGGAAAGGAGCCTGGTAGGCTGCATGGGGTCACAAAATGTTAGAAGGCAAAGGAGAAAAGGAAAGATGTACCCATTGAATGAAGATTTCCAAAGAATAGCAAGGGGAGATAAGAAATCCTTCCTCAGTGATTGATGCAAAGAAATAGAAGAAAACAATACAATGAGAAAGGCTAAAGACCTCTCAAGAAAATTAGAGCTACTACGGGAATATATCAATAACCTTAGATATGCAGATGACACTACCCTTATGGCAGAAAGTGAAGAGGAAATAAAAAGCCTCTTGATGGAAGTGAAAGGGGAGAGTGAAAAAATTGGCTTAAAGCTCAACATTCAGAAAACGAAGATCATGGCATGTGGTCCCATCACTTCATGGGAAATAGATGGGGAACCAGTGGAAACTGTTAGACTTTATTTTTGAGGGCTCCAAAATCACTGCAGATGGTGACTGCAGCCATGAAATTAAAAGACGCTTACTCCTTGGAAGAAAGGTTATGACTAATATAGATAGCATATTCAAAAGCAGAGACATTACTTTGCCGACTAAGGTCCGTCTAGTCAAGGCTATGGTTTTTCCTATGGTCATGTATGGATGTAAGAGTTGGATTGTGAAGAAGGCTGAGCGCCAAAGAATTGATGCTTTTGAACTGTGGTGTTGGAGAAGACTCTTGAGAGTCCTTTGGACTGCAAGGAGATCCAACCAGTCCATTCTGAAGGAGATCAGCCCTGGGATTTTTTGGAAGGAATGATTCTAAAGCTGAAACTCCAGTACTTTAGCCACCTCATGTGAAGAGTTGACTCATTGGAAAAGACTCTGATTCTGGGAGGGACTGGGGGCAGGAGGAGAAGGGGCGACAGAGCATGAGATGGCTGGATGGCATCACTGACTCGATGGACGTGAGTCTGAGTGAACTCCGGGAGTTGGTGATGGACAGGGAGGCCTGGCGTGCTGCGATTCTCTTGGGTCACAAAGAGTCAGACACAACTGAGCGACTGAACTGAACTGAAGGGAACATCTCATGCAAAGATGAGCACAGTAAAGGACAGAAATGGGATGGACCTAACAGAAGCAGAAGATATTAAGAAGAGGTGGCAAGAATACACAGAAGAATTGTACAAAATAGATCTTCATGAGCCAGATAATCACAATGGTATGTGATCACTCACCTAGAGCCAGAATCCTGGAATGTGAAGTCAAGTGGACCTTAGGAAGAATCACTATGAACAAAGCTAGTGGAGGTGATGGAATTCCAGCTGAGCAATTTCAAATCCTAAAAGATGATGCTGTGAAAGTGCTGCACTCAATACGCCAGCAAATTTGGAAAACTCAGCAGTGGCCACAGGACTGGAAAAGGTCACTTTACATTATTTTCCCAAAGAAAGGCAATGCCAAAGAATGCTCAAACTACCACACAATTGCACTTCTCTCACACACTAGCAGTAATGCTCAAAATTATCCAAGCCAGGCTTCAACAGTATGTGAACCGTGAACTTCCAGTTGTTCAAGCTGTATTTAGAAAGCCAGAGGAACCAGAGATCAAATTATCAACATCCACTGGATCATCAAAAAGGTGAGAGAATTTCAGAAAAACATCTACTTTTGCTTTATTGACTATGCCAAAGCCTTTCACTGTGTGGATAACAAGAATCAGTGGAAAATTCTGAAGGACATGGGAATATCAGACCACCTGACCTGCCTCCTGAGAAATCTGTATGCAGGTCAAGAGGCAAGAGTTAGAACTGGACATGGAACAACAGACTGTTTCCAAATCGGGAAAGGAGTGCGTCAAGGCTGTATATTGTCATCCTCCTTATTTAAGTTCTAACAGAGTACATCATGCGAAACACTGGGCTGGATGAAACACAGCAGGAATCAAGATTGCCAGGAGAAATATCAATAACCTCAGGTATGCAGATGACGCCACCATTATGGCAGAAAGCGAAGAACTAAAGAAAATCTTGATGAAAGTGAAAGAGGAGAGTGAAAAAGTTGTCTGAAAAATCAACATTCAGGAAACTAAAATCATGGCATCTGGTCCCATTACTTTCATGGCAAATAGATGGGTAAACAACGGAAACAATGACAGACTTTATTTTCCTGGGCTCCAAAATCACTACAGAAGATGACTGCAGCAATGAAATTAAAAGACCCTTGCACCTTGGAAGAAAAGCTATGACCAACCTAGACAGCATATTAAAAAGCAGAGACATTATTTTGTCACCAAAGGTCTGTCTAGTCAAAGCTATGGTTTTTCCAGTAGTCATGTAATGATGCGAGAGTTGAACTATAAAGAAAGCTGAGCACCATAGAATTGATGCTTTTGAACTGTGGTGTTGGAGAAGACTCTCGAGAGTCCCTTGGACTGCAAAGAGATCCAGTGAGTCCATCCTAAAGGAAATCAGTCCTGAATATTCTTTGGAAGGACTGATGTAGATAGAAGCTGAAACTCCAATACTTTGGCCACCTGATGCAAAGAACCAACTCGTTGGAAAATATCTTGATGTTGGGAAAGAGTGAAGGAGGGAAGAGAAGGGGAGGACAAGGGTTGAGCGGTTGCATGGCATCACTGACATGATGGACATGAGTTTGAGTAGGCTGCGGGAATTGGTGATGGACAGGTAAGACTGGCGTGCTCCAGTCCATGGGTTCGCAAAGTCAGACCCAACTGATCGACTCAACTGAACTGAACTGAGTGACTAACACTTTCACTTATGTGTTAGTATTTGGAGGTAGGGCTTTTAAGCAGAAAATTAAAATTAAATGAAATAATTAGGGTGGATCCCAAACCAATATGACTGGTACCTTTAAAAGGAGAGGAAGTGGCACCAGAAGTGCCTGTGCACAGAAGGCCATGTGAAGATACAACAAGAACACAGCCATGCCGAAGTCATGAAGAGGTCCCACCAGAAATCACTCCTGCTAGTACCTTGATCTTAGACTTCCAGCATCTAGAACTATAAGAAAATAAATGTCAGTTGTTTAAGCCACCCAGTCTCCAATTTCCTGTTACAGCAGCCCTAGAAGGATATATAGCAAATACTACATATTTTTTAATCTCTGTATGTGAGATAAAATTAACCATATAAGCAAAAAAAAAAAATAGAAAGATAGCCATAAGTAAAAATATATTTATAATCCAATAAATGTATTTGAATTGAGGTTTCCTGTTTAAGTTATAGGATTCAAATTGAGTTCAATGAAAATCCAGCTCTCCACAGTTTTTAAAAGGCACATTTAAAATATAATATGAAAGCTTTAAACAGATGGGAAAATTGTGTCATGGAAATACTTCCCAGAAAAGACACAGTGTAGCATGTTAAAATTAGACAGTTTATAATTAATACGTAAATAATTAATAGCATAAGTCAAAAGAAAATAATGTTGAAAAATATGCCTTCGTTTTGACGTGGTCCTACCACACTCTGGACAAAGGAAAAAGACATAACCACACAAATCCTAATGATATTTAGGGTCTGCATAAACAGTATGGAAACTTAGTGAGCCAAATCAATATTCAACTAAACTATCAGTTAAAGACATTCAAATTAAGACTTTCAAAAAAGCACATTTTCATGTACCTGTTATTAAAATGTTATGCTAAAAATATGTTCTGGTAAATTGAGGTTAAACAGGAGAAATGAAATATGGAGTTTAGAAAATAATGGATCCATCAAAAAAGAGAAAAGATGAGCTAGTCCAGAAAGTAGTGTAGTTGTGCAGCTAAGCTAAAATGCAATAATCTGAATTTTAGCAAGAGAATGGAAAACTGCAAGAGGAAGATATATGTCCGTGAGGTGAAAAAAGGAACGAGAATGCAAGCAAGAGACAGACAGACAAAAAGACAGAGAGGCAGAGAGGGAAAGGAAGATTTTACTATTCTTACTAATTTACAGTACAGGGAAAAAAATTTTTAAGAGGAAATATAGATATACTATTTGAATATACAAGAAACTGTATTTAAATGACCATTATAAAAACATCTACTAATTTTTAACTTTCAGAAATAATGTATAATCAAAATATGAATGAGGAATATGAGACATTAACCCTTGATAATAAAAATATATACATACACACAAAGCAAAAAAAGTTGAGAGCAGTGAAGAAAAAAGAATTGGAGGGATCCAAGAGCTCGCAATATATTCTGAAAATAGGAGGAGTGAAGAGATGCTGTCTCAAGCTGATGGCAGAATATATTCTGAATAAGTGTATTACTCAAAGTGAGAGAAATATCAAATAAAGAAATTAAAATAATACATATTGTTAGAAGAGGAGAGGGGAGGTTTAGAAGTATTCTTAATCTTAACCTGAAAAAGTGAAAGTAAAAGTCACTCTGTCCCAGGAACGTAGCCTATCATGATCCTCTGTCCATGGAATTCTCCAGGCAAGAGCACTGGAGTGCGTAGCCATTTCCTTCTCCAGGGGGTCTTCCCGACCCAGGAATCAAACCTGGGTCTCCCACATTGCAGGCAGATTCTCTACCATCTGAGCCACCAGGGCAATCCTAATCTTAATTTACCAGAATAAAAAATCAGTAACCTGTACAGTTAATCAATCAAGAAAGAAGCAGTAAAAAGTGCAAAGAGAAAATGCAATACCAGCATATTATTTAGAGAAACACCAGTGAAAAAAACAAGAATGAAAAGAATTGAAAGTTTGTTCAGCATATGGGATTGTCATAAGGGAGGACACTGAAACTTTTCATTATAAACCTGTGATCCTTTGATAAAGTTGAAAACAAAATCCTTTTAAAAAATCACTCTCTACCAAAAATCTATTTATAGTGTAAGATGAACACTTAGGATTCTTCTTAAAACTTATTTTTATAACATTTTTTTCTTCTCAACTAAGATACAGGATGATCATTTCTCAGAAAGAGAGGTAAAATGAAGTTACTCGGAAGCACCAATGGAAGCACTAAGTTTTCCACTCCTGGGTCCATCAAATGGCAGAAAAAAAGCAGCTACAATCAGATGTCACACTTGGAGAATGAAAGAATAAAAACAGTGCTCTGGGGAAGAGTAAAACAAATCAACTACTCTAGGATTAAAAATAAAAAGGTAATGCTTAAGGTCCAGATTAGTGTGCCTGAAAAAGGAGACCATGAACATGGAAATTAATAACACTTACAAGTTGTACTGTACTATTGTATAGGTAACGCTGTGAACATTGCTGAAGAGTCAGCAAAAGTAAAAAAAGTTAGGATGTCATCCCAAGGATGGGATCCAGGGAGAATCTCCAATGCACTGCTTGGAAAAGTCCAACTTTAACAGAAAGACAAATATGGGAATCTCTTGAATGTTGCATTGGAAAAGTGGGAATTTCTAGTCATTAACATGTGCCATCAGGATTTTTAAAAACATTTTTGTATTGAGAAGCACACAATACTTTCCATTTTACCTTCCTAATACTATTAATATATGGTTATAAATTGAATTTGGTATGCTCTGATATAATTCTGCTATGTTATATCCTTCAGTGCTTGATACAGGTAGCATAGTGTTATAAGCTTTGACCGAAATTGATCTGAATTCAATGAGTATGGTGACTTTATGTCAAATAGTTACTGTTTTGTCTTTGAGAAGGGAATGTGATAATTTTTATGGTATGTACTGGGAGACAATAAATTATGGGAGTGTGCCGCAATGCTGTGACCTTTTCAGTATTCAGTAGTTTGAATAGCTGGTCTTTCTATCCTATTTGATTTAACCTCCACTCATCATCAAGAAAGTTAATGAAAGATAAAACATTGTTTTAAATGGCACAGCATTAATCCTTTAAATGGCAGAAGTTGGAATGGGAACTGTTAAAACATTGGTAACAAATTTCAATGTCTCTGCTGTAGCTGCAACTCTTTAGACAGCATCCATTGACTTTGGATGATGGAATTGTGACCTGATAAAACCTTGATCCAGCACTTTTCAGGGTAATGGTATATTACAAGTGTACTTTCCATACATAGAGAGTAGACACAACCTTTGAAATAACATTGATGTTTTCCTCTCCTGAGCATCACATACAAACTATCTCTTGAGAATCCTACTTATAATGATATCCAATTATGTCAATTTTATCTTCCAGTAACCCATGGCTAATCCTGAACCTTGGTGAGAGAGAGTTCTTATTTATACTGAATGAAATGTAACAGATATAAATCTATGTTTTACTGATGGGAGTTTTTGCTGGGTATTCCATAAATATGTATTAATTGAAGAGTAGCTAATGGCTAACAAAAATCTAACATTGTAGATATTGTAGGTTTTCATATATGGTCATTTTTTAATGATTGTAGAAATTACTTCACTGACCAGTTTTTTCCAAAATATTCAGAGTTAAATTTCATCTATATTTCAACACATTGGGAAACATAGTCAATTGTAAATAGATATTCCTTCTTTATTTTAGAGTATACTAAGTGATTTATTTTAATTATCAAGATGTAAGGTTTGGGATTTTTTTGTAGGAAGCACTTACTGTATTTATTGCTGATAGAAAACTTTTAAATGACTGACACAGAGCAGGCACTCAACAAATGTATGAATAATATGTGACTGAAAGATGAATGACAACACAAAGATAATTACATATGCTATATATATTCACTGTTTTCATGATACTATCAATTTAGCATCAAATTGCTTTTAGTTGGGTTGTAGACTTAAAAAGTAGAGGATCAATATTTACTGTTAAGATCTTTTACAGATATATACATAAAAACAATTACTCATAGGAGAGTTAGTTCATTAGTTAGTTGGCTAGTAAAGGTAACATTTATTACCTGTTGGTTCAACAAATGACCAGAGTTTGAAATGAATTGAAAGCAAACCAGATGTATCCTTTGAAAGTGTTGTTTTTCCATATTTTAATATAGATATAGCTTTTTAGTTCTTTCTTAAAGATTGGCAGTCAAAACATTTCTTTTCTTGGTGAAATTTTTATCACTTTAAAGTACTTCAAAGAAACAGCTTATCATTGTTTCTCAAAGCAATCTGTGGTTTAAATTTTTTTCCCTTCTGTTTATATTTTCTGAAGTCTAATACTCTAACTGGCAGTAACAGTTTACTCTTGTTGCTTTTCTTGATCTCTTACTGATTCTTAAACCAAAATCTAAACTCTAATCTAAGTAAAATAAATCTCAGTATGATTGAAAGATCCCCTGGTGGCTCAGACAGTAAGAAGCTGCCTGCAATGGCAGAGACCTGGGTTCGATCCCTGTGTTGGGAAGATCCCCTTGAAGAGGGCATGGCAACCCACTCCAGTATTCTGGCCTGGAGAAACCCCATGGATAGAGGAGCCTGGCAGGCTACAGTCCATGGAGTCGCAAAGAGTCAGACACAAGTGAGTGCCTAAACACATCATACAGCATGATTGAAAGCTAAGCCTGCATAACTATTTTTTATGCATGTCTATTGCAAGATAACATAATTTTTTCATAAGAATACTTTCTGTCTAATAGGTGAAAATAAGTGTCTATTTAATTCAAAAATGTTTCAGTTCAGTTCAGTTCAGTGTATCCAAAACTTAGTGTAATTCATTATCCATTGTTTTATTAAAAAAACATTTATGAAGTGTATGCCTGAATGTGTTGCTAAGTCACTTCATTCATGTCTTACTCTTTGCAACCCTATGGACTGTAGCCCCCTAGGCTCCTCTGACCATGGGATTCTCCAGGCAAGAATACTGGAGTGGGTTGCCATGTGCTCCTCCAGGAGATCTTCCTGACCCAGGGATCAAGCCAGCATCTCTTGTGTCTCCTGCACTGCAGGTGGATTCTTTATTGCTGAACCACTGGGGGAAGCCCTATGAGGTGTATAAGTATGTGTCAAAGTTGCAATAGGTGCTACAGATGCCCTGTTACTATTCTATTTAGAATAAAAACTGATGTGCTAGTTTACATTCCAATTGGTAAAGGCAGAATGTAAACAAATAAAAACTTAATAAATAAGACAATCTCTGGAGAAGGAAATGGCAACCCACTCCAGTGTTCTTGCCTGGAGAATCCCAGGGATGGGGGAGCCTGGTGGGCTGCCATCTATGGGGTCGCACAGAGTCAGACACGACTGAAGTGACTTAGCAGCAGCAGCAAGACAATCTCAGCTGATGAAAAATTTTTGAAGGCAACAAATGTGAATAATATTCAAGAAAATAATTGGGGCTTATACTCTATTTCTGTCTTTTTCTTTAGCAAATTTAAAATAACTATTCTTTTTCCATAGATAAGGAAAATAATTATAGCAGATTACGAATCAATGAGTTCATCAAAATTGATTGCAATTTAATTTGCTGCAACTGGCAAATCCTCAATGGTTGGTCCTGTTGGAAGTAATTTAGTGCTGCTCTTTGAGTATTGCTTTATATTAATAAATAATAATCCAATTTGCATAATAAATATTAGAAAAACAAGCTACTGACTTCTCTGCACAAAACTAGGTTAATAATTTTATATGGATCCAGCCAGCAATATTAGCTCAATCATCAAGTGTCTCTTCAATTTTATATTTTCCTCTCTTCTATTGATATACCAATAGAGGTGACACTCATTTTAAATTGTTGAAAGGTGGGTTAAAATTCCAGCAACTTGGGCTCCTCTAGATAGCCATAATTATGCTCTCTGAAAACATATGGGTAAAAATATTAAATTCTAGTCAAATTGCACAAATTTTGCAGTTAGCAAGATTCATCCATTTAAAGAGAAAGAAATAATTATATTTCAAGAGAAAGTCAAAATCCTCCAACAATTTTTTTTTTTATTTGTTCCAGGTAGGGTTCTTACATAAAATGAGGTGCTAGAGATTTTTCTATCCCTTTTTCCTTGGACACCGTAGCATGCTGAAAAACCAAAACTGGGCTGAGGCAAAACTGGATTTTATTGCAAAAGTATTTGTTCAGAATTCAAATTTTTTAAAAAATCCTTTCAATCCCATGGATGTCAAATCACACTCCTATTGGGATTAGTTCCCAAAAGATCAACTTTAGACCAAAGACAGGACTCTTCAGTTCAGTTCAGTCGCTCAGTCCTGTCCGACTCTGCGACCCCATGAATCGCAGCACACCAGGCCTCCCTGTCCATCACCAACTCCCAGAGTCTAACCAAACCCATGTCCATTGAGTTGGTGATGCCATCCAACCATCTCATCCTCTGTTGTCCCCATCACCTCCTGCCCCCAATCCTTCCCAGCATTAGGATCTTTTCCAGTGAATCAACTCTTCTCATGAGGTGGCCAAAATATTGGAGTTTCAGCTTCAACATCAGTCCTTCCAATGATAGGACTGATCCTCTTTAAGATGGACTGTTTTGATCTTCCTGCAGTCCAAGGGACTCTCAAGAGTCTTCTCCAACACCACAGTTCAAAAGCATCAATTCTTCAATGCTCAGCTTTCTTCACCATCCAACTCTCACATCCATAGATGACCACTGGAAAAACCATAGCCTTGACTAGATGGACCTTTGTTGGCAAAGTAATGTCTCTGATTTTGAATATGCTATGTAGGATGGTCATAACTTTCCTTCCAAGGAGTAAGCGTCTTTTAATTTCATGACTACAATCACCATCTGCAGTGATTTTGGAGCCCCCAAAATAAAGTCTGTCACTGTTTCCACTGTTTCCTCATCTATTTGCCATGAAGTGATGGGACCAGATGCCATGATCTTCGTTTTCTGAATGTTGAGCTTTAAGCCAACTTTTTCACTCTCCTCCTTCACTTTCATCAAGAGACTTTTTAGTTCCTCTTCACTTTCTGCCATAAGGGTGGTGTCATCTACATATCTGAGGTTATTGATATTTCTCCCAGCAATCTTGATTCCAGCTTGTGTTTCTTCCAGTCCAGTGTTTCTCATGATGTACTCTGCATAGAAGTTAAATAAGCAGGGTGACAATATACAACCTTGACGTACTCCTTTTCCTATTTGCAACCAGTCTGTTGTTCCATGTCCAGTTCTAACTGTTGCTTCCTGACCTGCATACAGATTTCTTAAGAGTCAGGTTAGGTGGTCTGGTATTCCCATCTCTTTCAGAATGTTCCACAGTTTATTGTGATCCACACAGTCAAAGGCTTTGGCATAGTCGATAAAGCAGAAATAGATGTTTTTCTGGAACTCTCTTGTTTTTTCCATGATCCAGCAGATGTTGGCAATTTGATGTCTGGTTCCTCTGCCTTTTCTAAAACCAGCTTGTAAATAGGGAGTTGTAAATAGGGAGATAACTGAATCCACATTTTGAGATCACCCTCTTACTTCTTACAGAATTCAATATTGTCTTGAGTGTTTTTCCCTAGAAGCACATTTATGAAAGCTGACAAAATTTAGAAAAGAGTATTTCACAGCTAATCTATTAAAAAGGAGGGAGAGAAGAAGGAGTAAGAAGGAGAAAGAACAACTCTGTTATTCTCAAGATCATTTTAGAAACTTGATGAATTCATTCCTACATTACTTCTCTATATCTCTGATTAATCCCCATGGACAGAAGAGCCTGGAGGGCTATAGTCCATGGGGTCGCAAAGAGTTAGACACAACTGAGTCTTTTCTGACAATGGAGGAATTTTCCTAGTTGGAAAATCAGTCTAAGTGACTCATCTTAAGTTGTGAAGACTGTCACTTATTAATAAATGTTGAAAGAACTTTCTGTTTACTAAGAAACTTGAATTTATCTTTTGGCTATTTCCCGTTGGATGGTGAAAGATAAATCATTCTGTAGAACTTTGTGAGTTAGGCAAGACCTTTATGCAAGGAAGCAACTGAAAGGAAGAATTTATGGCTCAAACATTTAAGGGTTATATTTAGTAATGTAAATTTACTGTTTATTATAGCAGATTTATATTCCTGCATAGTCTTCATTTAGATTAATGATTTTCTCTAAAGAAGAATTTAAGTTATCGATGACTTGTTCTTACAGAGTTGGGCATGCTATAGTTCAAACAGCTGCTCCTGGGAGAGCTGAAATGTAGACCCTTAAAAACAATAGGATTTCCAGACCTGATATGCTCTTCACCTTGTCTCATAGAGGAGTTGATGTAAACAACAAGGAACTAGGATGCTGAGCACAACCTGCCTCAGGATGACAATTTAGTAGGCTCAGAGGACACTGGTGCTATTATTTCTGACTGAATTTCTTACAAAATGGGAAACTCTACTCTGTTGAATTACTGTTTCAATAACTTTTGCAAAGCTGCTATGCACAGCTGTGCAATCTGTGCACCTTGAAAATGCAGCCTGTCTGGGAACAGATAGAGATTGAAATGCAGCCTAGCATAGAACTGGTTCACAAGAGACGAAGGAGCATCCTTATTTTCTTTGTTTGTTTGTTTTTGTTTTGTTTGCACAGAGTAAAATCTACTCAAGGATCTGTGAACCATGTGGAGCTGATCCTCTGAGAGGCACCATTTTTCTCTTTGGCTGAACAAGATACATTTTTCCAATTCAAACATAAACTTTGGATATACTTGCAGAAGCCCTGACTTCAGTCTTGTGGGAGTTGAGGTTTTTAAAAAAGAGATTAAATGGACTTCCCTGGTGGTCCAGTGCAGGGGGTGTGGATTTGATCCCTGATTGGGAGCTCAGATCCCACA
Organism: Ovis canadensis; assembly: GCF_042477335.2. Lineage (NCBI taxonomy): Eukaryota > Metazoa > Chordata > Mammalia > Artiodactyla > Bovidae > Ovis > Ovis canadensis. The sequence goes on from NC_091250.1 coordinate 79,086,309, forward strand.
TACCTCATGGCAAAAAAAAAAAAAAACAACAGAAGCCATATTGTAACAAGTTCAATAAAGACAAATTCAACAAAGACTTTAAAAATGGCCCCCACAAAAAGATCTTTAAATATCAGATGTATCTATTGCAAATTATCTGAGAAATTTTCTAGGAAGTAAGGACTCAGGAGGTTGGGCTTCAACTACAGTGAGAGAACTTCATTTTAAGTATTGGAGTCCATTTTTTCTCTGGATTCTGAAACATGGCAGCATATATATCCCTCCCAATGCCACATAGTTGTGGTACAGGAGCAGATCAGGGAGGTAACATATGAAGGATCTCTGAAAGCACAAATTCTGGCCATCTGCTTACAAGGTATATTTACTTCTCCTTCAGAATTCTAACCTTCATGTAATTCTTGTCAGCTGTGATGACTAGAGCTGACTATCCTGTGAAGAATTAAGGAGACTGTGGATCCTTTTCTGGGGGTAAGGCTGATACAAAAGAGCAGTTTCCTTTATAGTGAGGACACCTTTAATAATGGAAAGGGCAATGTTTGTAGAGGGATCAAGCATAGATGTTCAGCACGGCAAGAAATTAAAAATAGATGGAATCTTACAAAAGAGTAAGGTTTGTTTTTTTTTCTTAAATACTGTGAATATATTTGGGCCAAGTGATGGCCCTAGAAGTTGGATTTTAGAATAATATGGAAAACTGTTTTTAATAGCTATGGATAAAACTTTTCCTAAAATCAATTAATACTTATTATCTGAAATTAGTTTTTACATTTTTTTCTCTTCTATTAAGGTATTCAGTTATTCCTTTTGAATTATGATGTATATTCAAACAATACAATTTTATATCTCTTTTAGGATGTATCTTAGAAAAGATCAGCAAGAAAATATATGATAATCTCAAAAGAAAAGTCAGGAGTTTTAGATACACAGAAATAACTGAATTTAGAGCTGATAACTAATCAAGCAGAAGGCATTTGGTGAATGCATTTTGCATAAACCTTGTATATATGGAAGGTAATGTGTATGTAAAGAATAAGTGAATAACTGCTTGTGGTAGCACTGGTTTTTGCCTGCCCTCTGTATAATATTTTCTTCTCCTAGTTATATTAAGGGATTAGATTTGATAGACAGAGTGCCTGAAGAACTATGGATGGAGGTTCATAACATTATGCAGGAAGCAGTGATCAAAACCACCCCTAAGAAAAAGAAATGCAAAAAGGCAAAATGGCTTTCTAAGGAAGCCTTACACATAGCAGAAAAAGAAGAGAAGCAAAAGGCAAAGGAGAAAAAGAAAGATATATCCATCTGAATGTAGATTTCCAAAGAATAGCAAGGCAAGATAAGAAAGCCTTCCTAAGTGATCAATGCAAAGAAATAGAAGAAAATAATAGAATAGGAAAAACTAGAGATGTCTTCAAGAAAATTAGAGATACCAAGGAAACACTTCATGCAAAGATGGGCACAATAAAATACAGAAATGATATGGACCTAACAGAAGCAGAAGATATTAAGAAGTGGCAAGAATACACAGAAGAGCTATACAAAAAAAGATCTTCATGACCCAGATAACCATGATGGTGTGATCACTCACCTAAAGCCAGACATCCTGGGGTGCAAAGTCAAGTGAGCCTTATGAAGCATCCCTATGAACAAAGCTAGTGGGGGTGATGGAATTCCAGCTGAGCTATTTCAAATCCTAAAAAGATGATGCTGTGAAAGTGCTGCACTCAATATGCCAGCATATTTGGAAAACACAGCAGTGGTCACAGGACTGGAAAAGGTCAGTTTTCATTCCAATCCCAAAGAAAGACAATGTCAAAGAATGCTCAAACACACAATTGCACTCATCTCACATGCTAGCAAAGTAATGCTCAAAATTCTCCACACCAGGCTTCAATATTACGTGAACCGTGAACTTCTAGATGTTCAAGTTGGATTTAGAAAAGGCAGAGGAACCAGAGATTTAATTGCCAACATTTTTTGGATCAAAGAAAAAGCAAGAGAATTCTAGAAAAACATTTACTTCTGCTTCATTGACTATACATTTGACTGTGTGGATCACAAGAAACAGCGGAAAATTCTTAAAGAGATGGGACTACCAGACCACCTGACCTACCTCCTGAAAAATCTGTTTGCAGGTCAAGAAGCAACACGTAGAACCGGACATGGAACTATGGACTTGTTTAAAATTGGGAAAGGAGTACATCAAGGCTGTATATTGTCACCCCACTTATTTAACTTATATGCAGAGTACATCATGCAAAATGCCAGTCTGGGTAAAGCACAAGCTGGAATCAAGATGGCCAGGAGAAATATCAATAACCTCAGATATGGAGATGATACCACCCTTATGGCAGAAAGCAAAAATAAAGAGCCTCTTGATGAAAGTGAAGGAGGAGAGTGAAAAAGTGGGCTTAAAATTCAACATTCAACCAAGATCATGACATCCAGTCCCATCATTTCATGGCAGATAGATGGGGAAACAATGGAATCAGTGACAGACTTTATTTTCTTGGGCTCCAAAATCACTGCAGATGGTGACTGCAGACATGAAATTAAAAGACTCTTGCTCCTTGGTAGAAAAGCTATGACCAACATAGACAGCATATTAAAAAGCAGAGACATTACTTTTCCAACAAATGTCCATCTAGTCAAAGCTATGGTTTTCCAATAGTCTTGTATGGATGTGAAAGTTAGACCATAGAGAAAGCTGAGTGTTGAAGAATTGATGCTTCTGAAACTGTGGTGCTGGAGAAGGCTCTTGAGAGTCCTTTGGACAGCAAGGAGATCAAACCAGTCGATCCTAAAGGACATCAATCCTGAATATTCATTGGAAGGACTGAGGTTGAAGCTGAATCTCCAATATACTTTGGCTACCTGATGCAAAGAACTGACTCATTCCCTGATTCTGGGAAAGATTGAAGGTAGCAGGAGAAGGGGATGACGAGATGGTTGGACGGCATCACCAACTCGATGGACATGAGTTTTAGCAAGCTCTGGGTGTTGGTGATGGACAGGGAGGCCTGGCATACTGCATGGCATGGGATTGCAAAGAGTCAGACATGACTGCGTTATGGAACTGAACTGAACTGAGCTTTATTAATAAACCTTGTTGTCTTGAAAACAAAATTGAGTTTATAACTCTGTGAACTAGTCACAGTCAGTCTGTCTCCTATAGTGGTTTATTCAGAGAAGTGTATACACTCAAGCAGAAACTCTTGGAGACGTTGTATTTTGTTACGTATATAACATTTACATATGTTTTGGGGAAAAATGCTGGCCGCCTTTCACTGGGATTAATTACTAACCTGGAATCTTATAGGATAGGGTGAGGGTGGGTCTTATCTCTGGCCACATTAAAGAAAGCTTATCACCAGTTAGAGAAACTAAGATCAACATTCCCAGAGAAGCAGAGAAGAGATGCATGGAGAGAGAAAAAGCACACACAATCTTATCTAGGCTCACAACAGAACTGAAGGCAGCTTTCTCTTTCTTTTGTGTGGTAAGAAAATTCCCTTTGCTTGGGCTGATTTTCTAACATAACGAATTCTCATTAAACAAGAGAAAGCTGTGGAAATACTTTTTGCTAGGTTAGCAAATTGGTAAATTTAAGTCCTGGACTTAGCTCTACTATAGATCAGTGTGCCTTTGAATGAGGCATTTATTCATTCTGAAGCTATTTGAAAATCTATTAAGAAAAGAAATATTATAAAATAATCTCATTTTTGTTCTAACAATCTCCATTTTAATTACAGGTTTTATCTGGCCTTCATTTTATATTTAATGTAGAACTCTAACTCCAAGATAAGACACTAGAGAAAACACTGTCCTTATGTCATTATTTTTCAGGAAGACAAATCAACGTTTTGGGTTGCCTTGTATGAATATTGAAAAATTGCCTGTTTAGCTAGATTGTTCAGGAAAAATTCTTCAACAAAGGGACTTTTGAGACCTGAATGATATCAGAAAGCAATCATATGATGGTCTCAGAAAGAAAAGAACAAAGATTCCAGGAGTTTGAATGAAAAAGTATGCTAGATTTGGGTTGACTACACAGTAAACACGAATGAAATGAATTATTCATGCAGATGCTTTGTTACCTACTCTTGAATATTCTCGTTGAATAAATCTGAAGAAGTGAGACTCATTTATACTTCATTTCCACTCTCCTTTGAACTTTTTTTTTTTTTGGTGAATCTGCAAAGATAATACAAAGGAGATATTAAAAATGGAGGCTTCTTTTTTATATAATTCAGTTCAGATCAGTTCAGTTCAGTCTCTCAGTCATGTCCGACTCTTTGCGACCCCATGAATTGCAGCACGCCAGGCCTCCCTGTCCATCACCAATTCCCAGAGTTCACTCAAACTCACGTCCATCGAGTCCGTGATGCCATCCAGCCATCTCATCCTCTGTCATCCCCTTCTCCTCCTGCCCCCAATCCCTCCCAGCATCAGAGTCTTTTCAATGAGTCAACTCTTCGCATGAGGTGGCCAAAGTACTGGAGCTTCAACTTTAGCATCATTCCTTCCAAAGAAATCCCAGGACTGATCTCCTTTAGAATGGACTGGAGATTGGCAACTCCAGTTGCAACTAGAAGGAAAAATTGGGCAACTGGAAGGAAAAATTGTGGAAAGTTGAAAAATCTGTACCACCTTCAAATACCTACCTCCATCAAATAAAAACAATTAGAATCAATCCTAGATGAGCCAGAATGTTTATTCATTCCAAATAAATACTGTAGATCCACAACTGTTCACATGCACCTGAGCATATAAAATATTTAGAAAATTCTGTCTCAGCAAATTTGGAAAACACAGTCAATCTTAACTATCTTCCTTTACTTACAAAGATTTAGAGTGCTTTTGAGAGAAAAAAAGCTGTAACTATTATTTTAGATCAAGACAGGACCATTAAAATGCCTGTCACCTTTATGATAAAAACTAAGATGATCACAAATTGCTTATGTAGTTGAGACACTATCAGTAAGCACATTGACAGCATATTTAGATACTTGATATTTCAAACCCTAAAATTTTCCTAGAAGAAATACAAATATCTGTTTCTATTAATGGAACCAAGCACACTTATCTTAAATCCTTTCTGTCAGAATGTGAATGCTAACTGATATAAAAACAGCCATGTAAATTTCATCCATATATTCTTATAAAAGATGCTACATTAATTGATTCATTTATTAAGATTGATATGAATAGTGTTTCCTTCTCCCAATAATATTCCTTCTCTCAATTTGTATCAACTCCCATCACACATACAAATATAGCTAAAAGCTACAATATGGATGGGTACCTGATACATCTAATATATTATAATAAACCAGCTTATAAATTTTAAAAGCCAGACAAGGCAAGTTTGCCTGGTGGAAGAAAAAAGGCACCATACATGAAACTGAAAGTTAACTTCTGCTCCTGACTTTTCAATAGGTAATTTTCAGGAAGTCCCAAGTGAAATATATATTTTGTGCTTGATGAGTTTTACTATGTCAAAGCACAGGGGCCGGTTTGGTAAGAGAGGTCAGTGGTTACTGATGGCAAGGCTGTAAAAAGCACTCACTTTTATATGAAGAGCATGCCTTCAGAGTAAAAATCAAAAGTCAAAACCTTGCAAACTGTTCATTTAAGCCTCTCTCTCCTAAGACCTCAAATTTCAGGCCCTCTCCATGGAAATGCTACATTTTAAGAAAGTCATTCTGCAAATAATCTTCAACATAGACAGGCAGTTACTATGGTGGAAAAATTAAAAAAAAAAAAAAAAACTTGAAATAAAATAATCAGGTTTAGTGTCCTGGGTAGAATCAGCTTTAAGTCCATGTGATCTTCCCGGGAACCCATGCTCATAAACCTGGGAGCTGATGCTCTACAGCAGCTGCCTTGAAACTCTTAATTTTCTCTTTGAATCTGTGCTTGGCAAATGAAGTTTGATGGGGCAATGCAGGCTGTATGCCTTGACACCCACATCCTGCTTCCACGGGCATCCCACCTTTCTGCCTCTCCTGAGTGGGTTCCTGAGCGGGTTCTCCATCATCTGCCCCCACCCAGAAACTACTGACACCCTCCACCCATGGAGGGGGAATAGTGTGTCTAGGCATGTGACCCCACACTCTGTTAAGGGTTTCCTACACTTGCCCCTCAAATCTTCCCATGCCCTAGCAAATGAAAACCACCACAACAACCGGAGAGACAAGCTGTGGAAGAAGGGAAAAATTTTTCTTTCTGATTTTTGAATGAGGGACCTCGCATTTTCATTTTCCACTGGGCCCCTCAAATTATTGCACTGCTGGCTCAGACCTCAGATCTACCATTTTACAAGCTCTGTATACCTTGGAAAATCACTTCACTGATCCATGTTGTTTCTTCACCTGTAAACTGTGGTTTATGTTTTCTGTTATGCAGCGAGGCCAGCTGAAAATCATCTTGATTGGAACACACAGTAGCAGGAGGAAACTATGATTTGCCTTTGAGTTGATTCGTTCACAATTACTTCCAGTTCTAAATCACTTTAAATAGTCAGATCTATAGACTATACAAATCTGTAGATCATTCACTGGAACTACGAGTTCTAGATGTCTCACTGCCAAGTCAAAAGAGAAGATATATTTTTCAAAGACCAGGTTAGAAATTGAAAACACATTTCATGGAATTAATTTTATAAATCTTGAAAGTTGAAAGTGAAAGTCACTCAGTCAAGTCCAACTCCTTGTGACCCCATGGACCGTAACCCACCAGACTCTTCTGTCCATGGAATTTCCCAGGCAAGAATATTGGAGTTGGATAGCCATGCTCTCCTTCAGGGGATCTTCCTGACCCAGGGATCAAACCTGGGTCTTCTGCATTGCAGACAGATTATAAATCTTAGCCAGGTTCTATGGTATTCATTGGCCCAACTGCTAAACTATATAGCAGATAAATTAGATTACACTGCTTGTTTTAGAAAACTAATTGCCAATTTAGCATTATAATGCCATTATTATATTTTCATAAGAAAATGTATTTTAACATTTCAAAACCCTCAAACATACCAAAATGAACTTTGATAATCTTACTTGTTTGCATGCTAGAAGCAGGTTGACAGTAATGCATTTTGAAGAGATTTCAGTAATGGCTGTTAGGGATGTATAAATTAAACAGTATCTACTCCACCCCTCTAGCTGTTCTCTACCCCATATTTCTAATTAAAAATTCACAACTTAGAAAGAGAGTTAGCGCTAAGATACCTTGAAGTTATATACTATCTCTTCTCTTTCCCTTCAGCCTTCACCACCTCCATAGCTTCACCAGTTAGCATTTAAATGCACCAATGCCAATGTCAATTTCCAATTTAATGATGAAAAGGGGACTAAAATTCATATGAAAATACTCTAGGACTGTTGGCAGTTTCCTTTCTGGCTGTGTTATTGAGAAATACAGTATTTTAAATACTTAATACTCAGAAAATATTTAGCCCAGAATACAGAAAGATTATCTTCTTATGTAGGGTCAAAAGTAAGTATATATTGGCATCATGTTTCTAAAGCCTCATTTCACCATGAAGCCAGAGTTATTAGAAGCATATCTTTCCTGCAAGGAAAATTTAAAATTTATAAACATACCGGATAATGGTCTTGGTGGCACAGCAACAACAAATACATAATTTAGTATTTGGGCTTATTCTGATTGCCTTACACACATCAATTATCTTCACATGTTGACAGGCAGTGTTTAAATTTAGGTCTGTAGTCACTGTTCCACTTTTTCATCACACGGAATATTACAGATATGTCAAGTACACTGGGAAAATTAGAAACTTATCTGTCTAAGAATATTCATAATTAAATGTTTAAAAATTTTCTGAAGATGATATAATTTTAACAGCAAAAGGGATATTCTGCAGTGTTTCTCTCATGTATGAATATTGTTTCAAACTAAAATAATTGGATTATATATATATATATATATATATATCTCAATAGTTCTTTTTAAATTTTCAAGAAAACTAACTGGGATTATGTGGTTTAAAAGAGGAGACTTGAATACTATTTACATATTAAGAGAGGATCTAAAGGTCTTTGAGGGTTTTACTTTCAGAATATGAATTAAGATGTGAATATTTCATTGGATTGAAAATATAACCCATTTCTCAGCTAGGACTCCATACAAAATCTGTGAGGCACTGATTTGATCTGCTCAGTCCTTTTATGATATTTTCTCAAGTCACATATTTCTATATTCAAAATTCACTGTAAATCTTATATTGAGAACGACATAAATCAGATCACTCAGTTTCCTAATCATAAAACCTCCAATTTTTTTACTCCATGAGCCTCTTCACCAAACATTATAACATTAATCATAATACAATTTTGTCATATATTTGTTGAATTCCCCTGATTCTTTTTCCTTTTATTTTCCCAGATGCACTTAAGCTTTTTAACCTATATTTTTCTCTTTTGGGCTGCTGCTGCTAAGTCGCTTCAGTCGGGTCCGACCCTGTGCGACCCCATAGACAGCAGCCCACCAGGCTCCCCCGTCCCCGGGATTCTCCAGGCAAGAACACTGGAGTGGGTTGCCATTTCCTTCTCCAATGAATGAAAGTGAAAAGTGAAAGTGAAGTTGCTCAGTCGTGTTCAACTCTTCGCGACCCCATGGACTGCAGCCCACCAGGTTCCTTCATCCACGGGATTTTCCAGGCAAGAGTACTGGAGTAGGTTGCCACTGCCTTCTCCATTTTTGTCTTTTAGTTTCTCTCATTAAAAAAAAAAAATCACTTAATGCTTTCTTTAGTCATATTTATATTCAATTCAGTCGCTCAGTCATGTCCAACTCTTTGAAACCCCATGGATTTCAGCACACCAGGCTTCCCTGTCCATCACCAACTCCTGGAGCTTTTTCAAACTCATGTCCTTCAAGTTGGTGATATCATCCAACCATCTCCTCCTCTCTCATCCCCTTGTCCTTCTGCCTTCAATCTTTCCCAGCATCAGGGTCTTTTCCAATGAGTCAGTTCTTCGCATCAGGTGGCCAAAGTATTGGAGCTTCAGCTTCAGCATCAGTCCTTCCAATGAATATTCAGGACTGATTTCCTTTAAGATTGACTGGTTGGATCTCCTTGCAGTCCAAGGGAATCTCAAGAGTCTTCTCCAACACCCCAGTTCAAAAGCATCAATTCTTTGGCACATATTTATATTAAATGTCTTAAATTATTTCATAGAAATACACATCCTTAATATATAAATGTGTATTTTAAATGATATAAGTTCATATTTTGGATATATGAAGTCATATGCACACAGAAAACACTCATATTCTATTTCAACTCTTGTGAAATTAATGAAATTCCTTATAGTGATAAAGATTCAATCTTTTCTTACTGCTACTTTTTCACAAGATAGAAAGAAATATATATTGATTCATATAGTATAAAATTAATGTATACCTATTGCCAATTCATATTGATGTATGGCAAAAATCATCACAATATTGTTAAGTAATTATCCTCTAATTTACAAAAATTAATGTTCTGAGACTAAGATGAACTTCTGAAATTTTATTATAAACTTACTTATTCTTAAAGTTTTCAAAATATGCTATACACCTTAAATAACATATATCAAGGGAATTTATAGGTTTGTTTACTTTCCACTTGACTTAAGAAATGTAATAAATAGCACTAGCTTGTTTTCATTGTTAAGTACAGCCTAGTAAATATCCATCAATTCTGTTCACAGTGGACCTCATACACTGAAACATGTTAGATTTGCAATTTTATAAAACATGTATATATGTACAACTCATCTGTAATATTTAGAAGAATATATAATGCAAGTTATAGTATGCAGATACAAGAAAATGTCATGACAAAATCTCAAGTTAAAAACGAAGTTAATAAGTACCCTCTAGTAACCATCACAAAAAGGCAATTTTGGTGATCACTGTCAATGTTGTTTTTCTACTTTTTTTTAAAGGGTTTCACCTAGATAGAGGTGATAGGGTATAGATAAGGAAAGAATTATTGATAGGAATTCTAAATGTGTTCTAGGAAAAAATAATGGGAATTACTAGATACTTATATGGCTCCTTTCATAGGAGGGAAATACAGAGGTAGCATTTAGCAGTGATTGAAAATAATAAATAATATTGTACAGCACTTCCTCTTCTTTGCTAATTGATAAAGATAAATGTATATCTACATTCTTACTCATATCTCTATCTATGCATCTAGTCATTTAAACCTCATGATTATTCTAAAAATCTACTAAAATTGATGCTATTTAATAGTTGATGATAATGAAGCCCAGAAAAAAGTAAGTAACATGCCTAAGTTTCTCTCCTGGTAAATGGAAGAGATAGGATTTGATTCATAATTCTTGGTCAGAATCTGGATTAATGACAGTGATTATTTAGAGGGTTATTAAGCTTCTCAAACACACAAGCACAGTTTATTTGTATTTCTTTATTATTTATTTGTATCTGTATTTACTTGAAAGTATAAGTGTTCGTTCCTGATTCCCTACCTTCCATGTGGGGCTTCTATTGAAGCAGCAGATTGATGATCTCTTATATGAAATAGATGTCACTCAGTTGGGCTCAGATTAGTGAAGTAGACAGTATACTATTTCTCCTTAGGTATGACCATTGTTTAGCTTTATGAGTAAAAAGTAAAGTATTGGTCATTTGGTCATGTCTGACTCTTTGCGATCTCATGGACTGTAGACCACCAGGCTCCTCTGTCCATGGGGATTCTTCAGACAAGAATACTAGACTGGGTTGCCATGCCATTCTCCAGGGGATCTTCCTGACCCAGGAATCAAACCCAGGTCTCCTGCATTGCAGGCAGATACTTTATTGGCTGAGCCACCTGGAAAGCCCAGGTGGCTTTATGAAACATCACATGATTAGATGTTTGCAATTTCTGCTGCATAAAGATTAAGCATATTAAGTCAGAAGAGTGTTGATGGCAAGTAACAGAAACTGAACACAACCTAGCATAGGGAATAAAGAGAAGTTATTGCATTACAGAAATTATGGAAGAAAAGAACAAAGAAACGAAGAATGACAGAAGGCTGGGCTGTGGGGCTAGCTAGAGCCAGTCACCAGAACCTTCATAAGACAAACTCTCTCACCAATATTCTCTCTGTATCTCTATCTCCTTCCTTCCCTTTCTCTTTAAAGAATATCAGTCCTGTTTCTTCTCATAGTGGGAACACAAGTTCAAAGAGTTTGAGAAGCTCACATCTGGAGATTTGTATCATCAGGAAGCTGATTCCTTTTTCAAGTTCCCAGTGTCACAACCCCAGAGAAAAGTTATAATAGGATTTTGATAACTATACATTTCAACTCCAGTCAAATGTGGCCAGAGAGTAGATTTTTTGAGTATTTGATGATTTCTCCTAGAGTAGCTGAAGGAAAAAAGGAGCAGCCACCAAATGAAAACAAAGGGAAAGAGGGAAGACAAGAGAAGGAAAGTAATGCTGGTCAGACAGAAACTAAATAAACACAATAAAAGTAATTCACAGGCTCAGTTCAGTTCAGTCACTCAGTCGTGTCCAACTCTTTGTGACCCCATGGACCACAGCACTCCAGGCCTCCCTGTTCATCACCAGCTTCCAGAGTTTACCCAAACTCATGTCCATTGAGTTGGTGATGCCATCCAACCATCTCATCCTCTGTCATTCCCTTCTCCTCCTGCTTTCAGTCTTTCCCAGCATCGGGGTCTTTTCAAACAAGTCAGTTCTTTGCAGCAGGTGGCCAAAGTATTGGAGTTTCAGCTTCAGCACCAGTCCTTCCAATGAACACTCAGGACTGATCTCCTTTAGGATGGACTGGTTAGATCTCCTTGCAGTCCAAGGGATTCACAGGCTACAAAACAACAAATGGAAGGAAGTTAGATGAACTTAATTTTTGCTTATTTGTTTCAAATGAACAGGACAGTGAATTTTTATGTATCAGATTAAAGATACAATAATATGTTTAAAGTGCAATTTTAATTAAAATAAATTTGAAAATAAAAGTTATGAGCACTAACTCTTTTTACTAATAGCACATGTAATCTTACATGCATATCCTAGACTATGTTCCTGCAGTTCTTCCCTAACTCTGAAATATGCTTCTAATGTGAGAGACATTATTTTGCTTATTTGCTGGTTTGTTTTTTAATTTTTTTTTAAATCTTCTAATACATTTCACATGGGTTTCCAAGGTGGCTCAGCTGTAAAGAACCCATCTGTAACACAGGAGATGCAGGAGACGTGGGTTCCATCCCTGGGTCAGGAAGATCTTCTGGAGGAGGGCATGGCAACCCACCCCAGTATTCTTGCCAAGAAAATCCCATGGACAGAGGAGCCTGGTGGACTACCATCCATGGGGTCGCAGTTGGACACAACTGAAGCGACTAAGCACGTGCAGTACTTTTCTTATACTTTTTTTAGAGCAACCGCTGGGGGGAAAAATGAATATTTAATTCAAGACTACAGTGAGAGAGCAACAACAACAACTTTAAAAAAAAGACTGAAAAGGGAAATATTAAAAGTGAGCAGAAATTAATTACATACATATATTTTCAAAAATTTAGGGAGAGCACACCATGTGGCTTGCAGAATCTTAGTTCCCTGACCAGGGATTCAACTACACCCTTCGCAAGTGAAAGCTGAGAGTCCTAACTGCTGGACTAACAGGCGATTCCCAATTACATGTATTTTTAAAAGAGGATGAAAAGCAATATCTTTGGAAAAATCAATAACATAGAGCATCTTCTGGGAAAGAATCAAAATAAGAAGGGGGATGAAGAAACTAAAACAAATGTAAACAAGAAATAATACAATTAAAATTTTAAAAAATGAAATAATACATTTATATTCTATATCAATGAGTTTATTAACATAGACCAGAGGAATGAACTACTGGAGTCACTGTAAAACGCCAACTTGAAAAAGTGTGGGAATCTTGAACAAACCAATGCTCTTAATAGTACTTAACTATATAAGCTAAACAAGCAGGGTGACAATATACAGCCTTGACGTACTCCTTTTCCTATTTGCAACCAGTCTGTTGTTCCATGTCCAGTTCTAACTGTTGCTTCCTTACCTGCATACAGATTTCTCAAGAGGCAGGTCAGGTGGTCTGGTATTCCCATCTCTCTCAGAATTTTCCACAGTTTATTGTGATCCACACAGTCAAAGGCTTTGGCATAGTCAATAAAGCAGAAATAGATATTTTCCTGGAACTCTCTTGCTTTTTCCATGATCCAGCGGATGTTGGCAATTTGATCTCTGGTTCCTCTGCCTTTTCAAAACCCAGCTTGAACATCAGGAAGTTCACGGTTCACGTATTGCTGAAGCCTGGCTTGGAGAATTTTGAGCATTACTTTACTAGCATGTGAGATATTGTCACCCTGCTTATTTAACTTATATACAGAGTACATCATGAGAAATGCTGGACTGGAAGAAACACAAGCTGGAATCAAGATTGCCAGGAGAAATATCAATAACCTCAGATATGCAGATGACACCACCCTTATGGCAGAAAGTGAAGAGGAACTAAAAAGCCTCTTGATGAAAGTGAAAGAGGACAGTGAACAAGTTGGCTTAAAGCTCAACATTCAGAAAACTAAGATCATGGCATCTGGTCCCATCACTTCATGGGAAATAGATGGGGAAACAGTGGAAACAGTGTCAGACTTTATTTTTGGGGGCTCCAAAATCACTGCAGATGGTGACTGCAGCCATGAAATTAAAAGACACTTACTTCTTGGAAGAAAAGTTATGACCAACCTAGATAGCATATTCAAAAGTAGAGACATTACTTTGCCGACTAAGGTCCATCTAGTCAAGGCTATGGTTTTCCCAGTGGTCACGTATGGATGTGAGAGTTGGACTGTGAAGAAGGCTGAGCACCGAAGAATTGATGCTTTTGAACTGTGGTGTTGGAGAAGACTCTTGAGAGTCCCTGGGACTGCAAGGAGATCCAACCAGTCCATTCTGAAGGAGATCAGCCCTGGGATTTCTTTGGAAGGAATGATGCTAAAGCTGAAGCTCCAGTACTCTGGCCACCTCATGTGAAGAGTTGACTCATTGGAAAAGACTCTGATGCTGGGAGGGATTGGGGGCAGGAGGAGAAGGGGATGACAGAAGATGAGATGGCTGGATGGCATCACTGACCCAATGGATGTGAGTCTGATTGAACTCCGGGAGTTGGTGATGGACAGGGAGGCCTGGCGTGCTGTGATTCATGGAGTGGCAAAGAGTCGGACACGACTGAGCGACTGAAATGAACTGAACTGAACTGATTGAAATGATAGAAAAGAGGAAAACAGCATGAAGAAAACTATGTATTTTGTATGGTTGGATAAATAGTTCAGAAATACATTTTATAATATGTTCATATATAATTTGCATATTAAAGAGAGTGTTATTGGACAGAGAAAGTAGGATTAAAGGCAATCAGGGAAAAGGAAAAATACTACAATACAGTACAATACACAGAGAAATACAATAAAGATTCTTCATATAAACTGATGATAGCATTGTCCTAATTACTGGAGAGAAAAATAAAATGAGAAAGAAATATCATATTCAGGAGAGAATATTTTTATATGGCTTTATGTAACCAAGGGAGGAAACGAACACCCACAACTGTTTACCAACCCTATGAAAAAAGTTTCAGAGATGGCAAATATAGATTCATTAACACCGTACACTGACAGCAATTCTGTATGCAGTATCAAGTATCATCTCTGAGTAGCCAAGTAAATGCCAAACTGCAACAATTATTAGTGTAGCTTTGTGAATTTTACATCTATCACTCTGAAATGTTTTAGTTTGATCAGTTTTTATTATGAAACTATTATACAACAACATAAATAATTTATAGGCCCTCACTATTTTGAGGAAATAGTCCAAAGAAAAGCATCTACATTTATTTGACTGCTTGCAGCATGAACAGTGACTATTGCTGACTTAGAGAGTGAAATGTCTCAATTTTTCTGCATGTAGAATTTCAAGATTCAGTCAAATGTGATTTCTGCCTTTCTCCTCCACTCTTGTTATGTAAGCACACATGGCTAGGAATCTGGCCTTATGACTAATCTTTAAATTTATGCATATTTATTGATACATGAGAGAAATATTCTTAATAAAACTACACACTATTATAAACCAGGAAATATAAATATTCTTCTATTATTTTCTACTTGTTTATCAAGATTAGACAAAGCCCTACAGTCATTTTAAATAATTAATTTTTTTGGACTTAATTCAAGAAGTTCTATATTTATTTCAAAATAGATCAGTGAAAAGCAGTGGTGAATGATGTTTCATCTTAGCAAACTGTTCATACTCACATTCTTGCCAAATCATAGCAATTAACTATTGAAAATGATGCAGTATAAGTAATTATTCACCCTAAATGGTGAGGTGTTGTAATGACTTTATAAATGAAGCTACTTTAATCTATTTTGCCTTCAAATTGATTGCTATAAGATTCATTATTATTTCTAAATCATTCATACTTAGCCTTTTAATAAAACATAGGGAGTGAGAAGTAATAATATTGAGCTCTATAATAGAATCAAACTTAAGTTGTTATCAACTTAAAATATCTATTGTAAATCATTATGGGTTATTCTTGTGTGTGTGCTCAGTCACTTCAGTTATATCTGACTTTTTGCAACCCTAAGAACTGTAGCCTGCCAGGCACGTCTGTCCATTGGATTCTCCAAGAAAGACTACTGAAGTGGGTTGCCATTACCTTCTCCAGAGGATCTTCCTAATCCAGGGGTCAAACCCACATCTCCTACATTACAGAGGGATTCTTTACCACTGAACCACAGTCACCAGGGAAGCCCCAAGGGTAATCTTAAAGGTAACCCAAATCAAAAACTTATGGTAATGACACAAAAGATAAAGAAAATGTAAGTATTCCACAGAAGAGTCATTAAACCACAAAGGAAGAGAGCAAGAGAAGAAAAAAGAAACAAAAACTATAAAAACAGTCAGAAAACAAGAAACAAAACAGCAATAAGCACCTACTTGTCAATATTCATTTTAAATGTAAATAAACTAAATTCTCCCATCAAAAGACAGATTAAAAAGACTGATTATTGCCAGAGGCAGAGAGTGATAGATTGGTGAATTATATGGGGTTTTTTTTAGTTTAAATAAATTAAATTTTTGAAAATGAAGCAAATATTTTTATAATAACTATAAATGGAATATAACCTTTAACACTGAAAATCACTATATTGTACACATGTAATTCCCATTACTTTATGGGAAATAGATGGGGAAACAGTGTCAGAATTTATTGTGGGGGGCTCCGAAATCTCTGTAGGTGGTGAATGCAGCCATGAAATTAAAAGACGCTTACTCCTTGGAAGAAAAGTTATGACCAACCTAGATAGCATATTCAAAAGCAGAGACATTACTTTGCCAACAAAAGTCCATCTAGTCAAGGCTATAGTTTTTCCAGTACTCATGTATGGATGTGAGAGTTGGACTGTGAAGAAAGCTGAGCACCGAAGTATTGATGCTTTTGAACTGTGGTGTTGGAGAAGACTCTTGAGAGTCCCTTGGACTGCAAGGAGATCCAACCAGTCCATCCTAAAGGAGATCAGTCCTGAGTGTTCATTGGAAGGACTGATGCTAAAGCTGAAACTCCAATACTTTGGCCACCTCATGCGAAGAGCTGACTCATTGGAAAAGACCCTGATGCTGGGAGGGATTGGGGGCAGGAGGAGAAGGGGATGACAGAGAATGAGATGGCTGGATGGCATCACCAACTTGATGAACATGAATTTGAGTGAACTCCAGGAGTTGGTGATGGACAGGGAGGCCTGGCGTGCTGCGATTCACAGGGTCACAAAGAGTTGGACACAACTGAGTGACTGAACTGAACTGAACTTATATAATATTTTATATAAACTATGCTTCAATAAAAAATATGAAAGCAAACAAAAAATTTTGTAAGTAGTTTACAAAGTCAGAAATGTACATTAATCAAAATATATAAAGTGTATATCCATAACACTACCTTGAATTTTAAACATCTTTTAATGAAAACATGCCAAACTTACAACATCTTAGAAAATTTACTCACTCATCCAGTTCCCATCCAACATATATCCCAATGGCAACAGACTATAATTTGTAAACCTAATCATAATAATATATGGAATCAACTGACATTCGATATTCAATAAATGTTGATTGAGCACTGAGTCACTATTCTATGTATCAGAAATACAACAGGGAATAAATTTTACTAAGTCCTTGACCTCAGATAGTTTATATTCCATTGGCTTTATAATATTTTAGGCTAACAGAATTCTCAATGAAATATGAAAATTGTGAAGAATATAAAAAAGCAGGTAAAGAAAGCACACCAAAGCATACAATATCTGTCCATGTCAACACAATAGTTCACTTTATATTGTTTTGACATCTGAGTGGTGGGAGGCCTCCCAACAGAGATCTTTCACTGGAGAGAAAATATCCAAAGTTTAGTTTTGAACCAGTAAATAAGATGCCCATCAGACATGCCAGAGATATAGAGTATCACCGATACATGGATATGTTAGTCTAGAATTCGTGAGAAGCACTGCAGCTGGAGATAAATGTGGAAGTCAATGGCCTATAGATGATAAGACATATAGCAAGTGTGATATGGATCATGGTGAGATTTAAAAGTTTAAACATCACTAATTTTTCAATCCCTAGCCCCACCTCATCCCTTTTTCCTCTTACCTCCTATTTCTTTCCCCTCCTCCTTTTTCATCTTTATAACTTTCTGTGTGTGGACTTCCTGGGTGGCTCAGTGGTAAAGAATCTGCCTGCCAATGAGGAGGCACAGTTTACATCCCTAGATCAGGAAGATCCCTTGGAGGAGGAAATGCCATCCTACTCCAGTAGTTTTGCCTGGAAAATTCCATGGACAGAGGAGCCTAACAGGCTACAGTCCATGAGGTCATGAAAGAGTCGGACACAGCTGAGCGATGGAGCAAACTCATCAGTTGGGACAGAGTCAAATTGTAAATAAACTCTTGTTTATTCCTCTGTACCTTTCTTTACAGCAGTTTAGTGAATAAGGCCTTCTTTAGTTCTTCCCATAATTCAGGTGTACCCTGTTTTCACCCACCTACTAAAACTAAAGCAGACATCCACGTTTATATTTCCCCAGAGAATGTCGAATTCAAGGGTGAAATAGGCCAGGCCACAAAGGCAGGTTCAGGTTTGACGAGCTGGAGAGGGATGACTTGGATTTGACTCACGACTTTCACTTTGTGAAAAGCAATTCACAGTGCCTACAGTTAAGAATAAAAAGAGTGCACACAGTCCCTCAATGCCTCTTAATGTTCATCAGGGAGGCACACCAATAACTGGATGGGCTCAGTATGTGGCATAGAAGGGGAATCAGTCAGGTCAGATATAAACAAGGATTTTATATCACTTTAAACTAGGGTGTTGGAGTATGTCAACCTTTAAAAGGTCAGGCTGTTTCCAGGGAAGAAACTTATTATCCAATCAGAGTTATACATTTCTTTGCTTTAATTCTATTTATAAAAAGAGTTATAAATATAATTAAAGGTGAAGGACAAGGAAGGACAGGGTGAAGGACTGGAAAGCCTGGTGTGCTACAGTCCATGGAGTCACAAAGAGTCAGACATGACTGAGTGACTGAACAACAACAAATTTATAATTTGACTATTTATAATTTGTCTATTTGAAGTTTCAGTGTAACAGCTCTGGTCATGGCCTATCTGTGTGACAGAGAACAATCATATTTATTATACTGAAGGTTTTCTAAGGGAGACCTGGAAGAATATTACCATATACACATATAATCTCAACTGATGTATCCTTTCTCAAGCCCCTGCTGTCATTTATTTCATAACTTTCCCCACCAAACCACTGGTAATTTTTCTCATTTGTTATACAGAGTAATTTTGTTTGTGCCCCACGCCCTCCGCTGTGAGCACACACACACACACACACCATGCTACTCAGCAAAGAATGTTTTGGAGTACACTATCATGAGAAAGGCATCTTTGCTTATAAATAACATGTAGTATTTCCTATCATTCAGTTGTTCAGGCAAAACACTTAGAACCAATAGTGTGGTTTCTTGGAAAAGTCTCCTCCAGGTTTAAAGATTATACTTGTAATGCTGTAAGAACTTTGTGTCTTACAAACCTTTAAACAACCCCCTTAGTGTATTGGAGTACTTACTGGAAAACTATTTATAAAGATTTTGCAGATGCAACACCTACACCTGTGGAAAAGTTAACTCGCAATTAGAATTTTGCTTTTATATCCATGAAAATTATCATTACTTCTCTACTAATACTATGAACATTTTATGAACATAATTTATCTCCATTGCCCTTCACTTTGTCTGTTTCTGTTGATGTATGACACACTTCAAATTGCTAGAAATAAGTTATAGTGAGCAATTCCTAATTATTTGCTTTGATTAAAGTTCAGATATATCAAGGAAACTGATTCCACATGTTGCTGTTTGATGGGAGAGACTACTTTAAAATTTATCTGGGTCATTTAAAAAATATATGAATAAGAGCTTGCATTAATGTCTGTGAAATGATTAAGTATTTTTTATTCCTCATTTTCTTCTGATTTATGGGGGGATAAACTACCAAAGCTGTCATATCTTTAAAAAAATAAAGTACCAGTATGATGGATAGGAGTATCATATGCTCTTTTTAGTGTAAGGGTGAACACAGTTAAGCATCTGTCAGAAAAGTTTATAATTAGATGCAAATCTACACATTGGGCTTTTCACTCACACTTCTTGTTAGGCCTTTCTGCAAAGAAAATCATTAATGCTCTACCTGCTCAAGTGCATGCTCAATTGTGTCTGACTCTTTGTGATCCCACCAACTGTAACCCACCAGACTACTCTGTCCAGGGAGAATACTGGAATGGGTTGCCGTTTCCTACTCCAGGGGATCTTCCTGATGCAGAGATTGAACCTGTCTCTCTTGCCTCTTCTGCTTTGGTGGGCAGATTCTTTTTCTCCAACTGTATTCTCCCATGAGCAAGGGTTTGATGGAGAGCTTAATTTTAATCACACTGAGAATCTTTTAAGTTAATTTAAAAGATTGATAACCCATTAAAGTCTAACTAGAGCAGAAAGAAAATCAGGAGGGAAAAACGGAAATAGCAGTTAATATAGTGTCTCCTAAAATATTACAAAAGACAGTTTGGGATTTGAAATGAATTGAAAAGTGAAAGTGAAAGTTAGTCACACAGTCGTGTCCAACTCTTTGCGTTTCCATGGGCTGTAGCCTGCCCGACTCCTCTGTTCATGGAATTCTTCAGGCAAGGGAGCACTGGACTGGCTTGCCATTCCCTTCTCCAGGGGATCTTCCCGACCCAGGGATGGAACCTGAGTCTCCTGCATTGCAAGACAGATTCTTTACCAACTGAATCACTGGGGAAGCCCAAAATGAGTTGAACTGAACCAAAACTTTTGATTCTGCCTCTTTCAGTTGTATAACCTTGGGGTGTGGTGTAGAATATTACTTAGCCTTAAAAAAGAATGAAATCTTGACATTTGTGACAACATGAATGGACCTGGAGCATAAAAGCAAAATGAGTCAGGCAGAGAAAGATAAATATTGCAGGATTCCACCTGTATCTGGTATCTTAATAAACAAAGCAAATGAACAAACATAACAAAACAGAAGCAGAGTTATAGATACAGAGAACAGCCTGCCTGTTGCCAGAGGTGAAGAGGGTAGGGAGGGAGTGAGAAACTAGGAGAGGGAAATTTAGTGGAACAAACTTCCAGTTGCAAAATAAATAAATGAAATGAACAGGGAGGAGAATATATAGTCAATAAGTAACAATTTTGTATTTGAACATATCATAACTAGACTTAATATGGAGATCAGTTTGAAATGTATAAAAATAATGAATCACTTTATTTTGTATCTAGAACTAAAAATGTATAGAACAATTACACTTCAAAAACAAACTCAAAGAAAAAGAAATTAGATTTGTCATCACTAGAGGGAGGGCAGAGGGGATTGGATGAAGGCAGTCAAAAGGTACAAATTTCCATTATAAGTACTAGGGATATAACGTAAAAGTGAGAGTGAGTGTTAGTCACTCAGTCATGTCAGACTGCAACCACATGGACTGTAGCCCTCCAGGCTCTTCTGTCCATGGGATTTCTGAGACAAGACTACTGGATTGGGTTGCCATGCCCTTCTCCAGGAGATCTTCCCAACACAGGGATCAAACCCAGGTCTCCTGCATTGCAGGCAACATGCACATTATTAATATACAACATAAATAAATATAATTAGCATTACTATATGCTATATATGAAAGTTTTTAAAAGAATAAATGCTGAGAGTTCTCATCAGAAGAAAAAATTTATTTCTGTTTCTTTAATTTTGTATCTGTAGGAAATGATGGATGTTCACTATATATTGTGATAATCACTTCATGATGTATTTAAATTAAATCATGCTATATACCTTAAACTTATATATCACTGTATGCCAATTATATCTCAACAAAACTGGAAGAAAAACATTGAGTACAAATACGCTGACCTCAGCTCTGAGGACTATAAACTTGAACAAGATACATCATCTTCATTTTGCTACTTGTGCAAGTACCAAATTCCGAACATTCAAAGACAATGGATGCAAAAAAAGTAAAAACATAGATCAGTCTTAAAATACTGATAACAGATTTCCATTTTTTTATTGCACTCTATAACTGTAATGATCACCGATTCTATGGACATGAGTTTGAGTAGGCTCCAGGAGTTGGTGATGGACAGCGAGGCCCGGCGGGCTGCGAAGAGTCGGACATGACTGAGCGACTGAACTGGAACTGGAATTGTAATGAAAACAAACACAAACTTATATTCAGCATAAAAGGGAAAATAAAAGACAGTCATTTTGAACCAAAATTATTACGACTAAAGCTGTATTTCTGTTTCAGAAACTTTTGCTCTTATTAAAATTATTTTTTTTCACTTCCTGGCATCAATATACTATTCAATAAGAATCTATCGTCTTAAAATAAAAATAAAAGAATGAGTTGTATTGTTCTTTAATGTTAAATATTTGTCAGTCAAAAAGAGAGTGAAGTTCAGGTGATATATCTGCAGGGGTTTAGGAGTGATAGTGCCTCAGAGTAAGCAAGTAAAGATTAATGGTCCTTTTTTAAGGAGGGGATTAAATTGTGTGCTAATGTTGTATATTCAGGATGAGGTTGGCTTAGAGAAGAAGGGAAAAGGAAATTGTACTTATTTATTTAGTAAATAATGTTTGAACAGCTACTATTTGCCAGGCTGTGATTGAGGCACAAAGAAAGTAGCAAAGAAAAATAATATGTATGTACAGAAATTACATTCTGTTGAAGGAAAACGACAAGTAATGACATTCATAAACAAAAAAGAAAATATAAAATGTAAAACTCCTCCTAAAGAGAAATTTGTTAGCGCTATGAAGACAAAGAAGGCAGAATAAGAGACAGAGTACATATGGTTCTTATGCTTTTCAGATAATCAGGCACAGTGTCTCAGAAAAGATGACACTAGAGAAAAAGAACAAATGTAAAGACTCCAAAGCTGGTTTAGTGCTCAAGAAGCAGCCAAACATTCGATGAGTCTGGGAGGGAGTGAACCAAGAGAATTCAGAGACCAGGTCACTCAAATAGTCACGGTTCAGATGACAGAGGCTTTTTCAGGCTGCGAAAGAGACTTTCAGTTAGTCTAAATCCTATAGAAATCACTGGAAGTATTACTCTTATGTGCTGTGATAAACATTTTAAAACTACTTGTACAGTGGACTTGAGGGTGAGTGTGATCAAGAGGATGGGTTTGGGAGAGAAGGAATTCAAGGGATGAGACCAGTCAGAAGATTTCGCAGCGCTCTCAGGAGACATGATGGTGACTTGAACCAAGTAGCAGTGAAGGAAGCAGTGAGAGGAATGAGATTCTGGATACATATCGAGGTATCTTTGCAGGACTTGTTGGTGGACTGGACTTGGGTTGAGAACAGGGAAGAAAAACAAACTTGAGCCTTGAGTGTTGACTGAGCTCCTAGTGCGAAGCAACAGTGAAGACTCAGGGGAAGGGAGTGAGTTTGGGAATACAGATCAGTTCTTTATCGAACATGTTAAAATATATATGCCTTGATAAGTAGGCAGTGAAATAGAGAAGTCTAGAACCAAGGGAGAGTCTAGATAGGTGATATTTATTTGGTGATAATAGGATAAAGATGGAATTTGTGGCCATGTGCGTGGGTGGGCACTAAGTGACTTCAGTCGTGTCTGACTCTTTGCCATGCTATGGACTGCAGCCTGCCAGGCTCCCTTCTCTATGGAATGCTCCAGGCAAGAACACTGAAGTGGGTTGCCATGTCCTCCTCCAGGGGATCTTTCTAACCCAGGGATCGAACCCGTGTCTCTGATGTCTCCTGCATTGGCAGGCGGATTCTTTACCACTAGCACCACGTGGGAATCCCCATTTATGGCCATAGGTCATAATAAAGTTATCTAAAGTACAATTTTAAATGAAGAAAAGAAGCACAAGGATTGAGCTCTGGAAAATGCTGATAACTCAATGTCAGAAAGGAAAGGAATGACCAGTGGAAGACTGAGAAAGAGCAGCCTGCAGGACAGGAGGAAACACAGATCTGGTAGGAAATACACACATGAGCCTCAGGAAGTCAACTCCAAACTTCACATTATTGTCAGAGGAAGGCAAAACAAACAAAACGGGGCTGCCATGCGCAAGGCTGGGTGAAGGATGAAGTGATGTGGGAACCAACTTGATGTTATCAGGGGTTGGATGTGGTCTATTAATGTTGGAAGAAAATGTGGCTGTAGTCTGCATTTTAGCTAAAGATAAAATAAGTGTGGTGACATCAGGGATTAGGTACAAAAGACTGACAGAGATATTGACAGTATGAAGATTCAGCTAAACCCACCCACCTGTCTTAGAGTTTGTGCACTTCTATGTATGGTTTATGATTTTCTGAGACTCTAACCAGGGACTATTAGGGCCTTAGTGGTTCCATTCAAAACACAGAGATGGTTTTTCTCTTTTCTATGATGGAAACTTAAGTTTTGATTTTGAAGTGTCTGTTTTTCAGAAGCTAATCAGCGTGAGCTAATCCTGATAACATTTGTCTTTCTTGTGAATTATTCTACATAGAAATTACATTTTCCCTTCTCTCAGCAGACAGTTGCAATCATTGTCAGAGGAAGTCAAGACAAACAAAATGGGGCTTCCATGCACAAGGCTGTGTGAAAGAATTCCCACAATAGCTGTTTGCTGAAGGCGACGTTTTATAGTTTAAATTATAACACTGCTGGAAAATCATGAAATGTATACACAAATTCATTTACCTCATTTGTTTTTCACCCTTAGGTGCAATATTGTGAACAACTGCATATGAAATCTGAAACAGAGATTTATTTCCCACCAGTGTTTATTTATTCCTAGTAAAATGGACTTCCTTTGAGTAACATGTCATTTTGTGTAATGCTCTGGGAAGCCAAAGTTTTAATTTCACTAAATGGCACATTTTTTATGGCTCCAAATGCTTTTTTGCCACCATTTATTTTGAAGAACCTAGTGATAACTGTAAAATATGAACTCCTGATTACTAAGATATTTTGGTTAAGTAAGTAATTCACTGATTACCACTACCATAAAACTGAACACAAATGAACAGGAAACAAGTGTTTAGAAATGCAGTCACAATAATTTTTTCCTTTTTTTATCACGAAGTGAAATTTAGTCATCTCTGAGAAGTAGATCTTTCGTTATTTTGAATAGAATAATAGAAAGCAAATAAGCATTTCATGATGGATGTAATGATGTCTAATGGGAAAATTGTGCTTAGTCACTCAGTCGTGTCCAACTTTTTGCAAACCCATGAACTGTAGCCCACCAGGCACCTCTGTCAATGGGGATTCTCCAGGGAAAAATACTGGAATGGGTTGCCATTCCCTTCTCCAGGGTACCTTCATGACCCAGGTCTCCTGCATTGCACGTGGATTCTTTACCATCTGAGCCACCAGGGAAGCCCAAGAATATTGGAATCAGTAGCCTATCCCTTCTTCAGGGGATCTTCCTGATCCAAGAATCCAGCCTGGGTCTTTCTGCACTGCAGGCAGATTCTTTACCTGCTGAGCTACCAGGGAAGCCCAACCCCAATTGGAAAACTATGCTGATGAACATATTTTTCCTTCTCTGATTTTTCTATTCCTGGAAATTCTAAACAATTCTGTCATTACATATTAAATATCTTGTTGCCCATGTTTCAAATGAAGGTGTAATAGCAACAAGAATGTGAATGTGTTGGTGAAAGAGAGCTTTGGGGGATCCAGGTTCAAGGTCACAGAGAGGATGATGATAACTCCAACTAACTACATGAATGGAACTGGCAGTTTATGTTCTTTTCTTTGTATTGCATCTGTAAAGAAGTTATGGTTCAACTAAAGTCAACCTCTTCTGGGAGAGTTCTGACTGACTACTTCTCCAAGATTGATCCATATTCAAACAGAACTGCTATAATTTTTTGGTTGGATTCCATAATTCATTTTTAGGAGACAGATGAAATTTTCTGGGGAGATTATTTTTAGATGTTCTATCAGTTAATGCGCTAAACAGGAAATAGGAAACACTAAATCATCTTGCATCTATTTAGAAAGGGATTTCATATAAGAGTAAGTGCCCATAAAATCATTGGAAGGGTTGGAGGAGTGCAGTTTATTCTGGGAATTCAGGAATAATTTCCAAACCATGAGAACCTGCCAGTCAGCAAGAGCTCCTATCATTAAAACTGAAGTTCCACCACTGAAACTATAGAGATGAAGATGATCCATGGTTGTATTCCAGACGTCAGGAAGTCAACACTACCACAAATGTCTCACAACATAAAAACTGGTGCCTGGATCCTAGAAAATGATAACAATCTCTAAAACCAGGAAATAGGAGAAGAGGGGCTATAATACTGCTGCAGAAAAACTTCACATCTGCAAGACCTTACCTATCATCAGTAAAAAACATTCAAAAGGGCAGGAGGATGTCTTCATTCTCACTTGGATTTTCCAGTTCTCGTGTGGATGGATCTTTTTGGTGGGAATCAATTAGCATTCAGATCCTTAGCAGTAAAGGAGTACTGAAAATGCAATTTTTAGTTTTCCAACATCTGCTTAAGGAAGATATCCTAGAAGACTGATGGAATAAGAAGAAGCTAAGCAAACTGCAATACCTGTCACAAATGTGATTTTAGAACAAATATACATTTCAAGTAAAGGTAATATAAGAAAGGGCTTTTAATTTGAGACTGTGTGCATTCATATGCTGAAAATGTTTGCCAAAGTCTTTCAGATCCCTATCCATCTCTAAAATATACCAGAAATGTATGCTGCAGCAGAGTATTGGACTAAAGTAACATGACATCATAGTGTGCTTCTTTCAGTTTCTAAATCTTTGATAAATACTATATATGCTACACTGGTGTCTTATTTTCACATACTACATGACAAGAATACAGACAAGCCCTTCAGTCATGTGTATTTAAACTTCAACAGTGGTGGCAGCATAAGCTATGAAAATTGATTTTTTAAATTGGTTAATATGTTTCTTTGGGGTACTTCCAGTGACAGCAATGAGTCTGACTTTCCTGGACAGTAAGAAATTGCCATAGTCTGTCAATACTGCTTCATGTGATCTATTAAACATTAAGTGTGATCTAAGCATTTTCTTTTCTGGTCTACCAATAAATTTCCTTTGAAATAATATCATGAATTAACGTTTAAAGTGGCTTTTTAAAATTTACTGAATTTCCTTATATAACAATATCAAGACCTTGAGTTTTATTCATGTTGTATCTAATATTTTTGCATGTAGGTAAATAAAAATTTCATTTTCATTTAAACTATCACTTAGTTACCTGAATTTAATTCTGAATATGGCACCGACAAGACATTATGATGCTTAATTATGAGCAAAGATCTCTTGAGGATAAACACAAAAGGCACATATACTATTGTTCTAAGTCTTTTAAAAATTGTCATTAGTGAGATCCCAGGAACAACTATATATGAACTTTTCATCCTTTCTCTACTAGAAAAATATCTATTTGAGTAAAGAACCTAATGTAACTTCTCCCAACTTCTAACTATGACTACTATGTCAAATTTTGGCAGAGTCTAGAAGGAATTTTTTCTACAGTTACTGGAACTGGCCTTACATATATATGCGCAATGCACATTTGTGAAAAGTTTTGCTTGATTTTGTTTTGTTTTGTTTTTATTTTGCCTCCCCGCTTATGACCTCCTTTCTGCGACTGTGAAAACCCATCCCATACCCTAAATGTATGTAATCTTTGGGGGAGGCAGAATCCTCATCCATTACTTAGGACAGATGCCTGCAAGTTCAGCATCTCACTTGCCTTTCTGCACACTAGGTCACAGAAAAGTGATCCAGGCTAGGATAAGCTACTGTGACCCCTTAACACCGGATTTACATCTCATGATGCCAAGAAACAGGGAGAGAGACTTCATTATGGCTGTGGTGGAAGCGTCCACAGTGTCCAGGAGCCTGGAAGCAGGGGCAGCCAGGGCAGTGGTGCTATACGGAGTCCAGAGCAGCTGAAGAGGGACAGTTCCTCAGTCTGGTGCCCAATGGCTATGACAGCTGGGGGGCCTGATTTGGCCTGCTTTTCATATTAAAAACCAGAGACATTACTTTGCCAACAAAGGCCTGTCTGGTCAAGGCTATGGTTTTTCCTGTGGTCATGTATGGATGTGAGACTTGGACTATAAAGAAAGCTGAGTACCAAAGAATTGATGCTTTTGAACTGTGTGCTGGAGAAGACTCTTGAGATTCCCTTGGACTGCAAGGAGATCCAACCAGTCCGTCCTAAAGGAGATCAGTCCTGGGTGTTCATTGGAGAGACTGATGGTGAAGCTGAAACTCCAAAACGTGGGCCACCTCATGTGAAGAGTTGACTTATCGGAAAAGACCCTGATGCTAGGAGGGATTGGGGGCAGTAGGAGAAGGGGACAAAAGAGGATGAGATGGCTGAATGGTAACCCTGACTCGACGAACATGAGTTTGGGTGAACCCCGGGAGCTGGTGATGGACAGTGAGGCCTGGCGTGCTGTAGTTCACGGGGTAGCAAAGAGTCAGACACGACTGAGCGAGTGAACTGACTGACTGAATGAACTGACTAACTAGACTACCACTCATTTCCATCCGTTTTCTAAGATTCATTCCTAAGACTTCACAGGGATCCTGTGAGTATTCCACATTTCAATAAATTGATTGCTGTTTAAAAAAAAAAATTAGAAAGAAGCAATTTTGTGTTTTTTCTTTCAGCTAAAAATCCTGACTTGTACAGAAATAGATAAAATGAGAATGCTGAACGTAACTCCGGCAAATAAAGAAAACTGTAATTTGTAACTGTATTAGTTTCCTAGGGCTGCTGTAATAAATTGTCACAGAGCTGTTGACTTAAAACAACAAAAGTTGATTCTCTCACAGTTCTAGAGGCCAGAAGGCTGAAATCAAGATATTCTCAGAATCACACTCTCTACCCCCTTCTTCTCCCACCCCCACCCCGCAAAGACTGTAGGGGAGAAAAATTTCCCTGCCTTTTCCAGTTTTCTGGCTCCTGGGACTTCTTGGCTTGTGGTAACATAGCTCCAATCCTCATCTCTATCTTCATGCGGCCCCTATGTCTCTGTGTGTCTTTTCTCTTTTAAGTACACTCTCATTGGATTTAGACTTCTTCTAATTTAGACTGCTTCTACTTTAGATAGAGATTCTTCTAATCTCTATCATTCTTTAATTACATCTGCATAGGCCCTGTTTCCAAATAAGATTGCATTCTGAGGTTCCAGGTGGATGTGAATTTATGGGGGACATTATTCAACCAATGACAGTGATTGTATTTAATTTGCCGAAGTGTCAGAGTGAAAATCCACTAGTGGGGCATAGTAACCTGCAATCCCATGGTGTGTGATAATAAAGCAGTTAAATTATCTCCATAAAATGATGGTAAGTCTCTAGGATTCTGCATAGCTACTACTAAACATAAAGTTTATTTGGAAGTTAAGAACTGTGGGATGAGGTAGCTGCCTTTATGGCACTGAATAGCATAAGAAAAGAGAATGATAAGGAAAAATATCCAAACTATCTACAATTTTGGCTCAAGGAACAAATGGAAGACTTGAGAGTATAGTTATGTTAAGAGAATAGCAATACGTTCAAAATAAAAGATGCTTGTATCTCACAATTAAACAGCACACTTAGAATTATCCCACAGATTGATGAAGTTTGATATCAAGTGAACTCACAGTTGTTTTAAGACTATCATTTTAAAACTATAACACTGTGGGTGGGGGAGAAAACCAGAATTGGGATGAATTTATCTGGGGGAATTTTGAAGATGCAGCACATCATGTATCCACAAACCCAGTCAGCCAAAACAGTCCTTTTTCTTGTTTCCTCTGAGGTGTTCTTGTGTGCAGCCAACCATGTCATCATGTAAGAGGAAGCAGATCCTCTCTGGGCTCCATCCTTGCCCTGTTTATTATCACCAGATCCCTAATCACAGACATATCACAGCTCAATCCTTCAATGATAAGGAGGAAGTTGAAAAGCCAGTCCACTGAAACTGAGGTACATGCCAAAATTTCTTAAACTTTTTCAACTTGATGTCGGCAAAAATTTCAATAATCAGAAAGGGAATTAATTTAAAAACTAGAAAGAGGGCAGAATATAATGTCAAATGAGATATAACTTCAATATGAGTGTTCTTACTGCAGAAAGCAAGATCAACATTATACAGTGAGTATTTGAATGTGATTCTAATGGCTTTCTCAGTTAAGTTGCTGGGGGCCAGCGTGAGGAACTCCGCCCATGGCAAAGGTCATGAGGAACGAGGCTTGGCTTACGCAAAGGCGTAATCAAGCCTCAGGAAACCCCCTGTTCCCGAGCATCTAACCCAAAACCAGAGTCTGTTTTATGCTCTCACCTACACCTCTGACTTTACGGGGGGCTCTCCCCCATAACCGTTTCTCTTGGAGAAGGAGTAAACGTGCAGCTCCAAGGCAATAAAAATTCTTGGGCGTGACAAGAGTGTTTCAGCTTAGGGACTCCTCTGAAGGTTATCTAGCCCACCTGTATAGGTTTGTCCGGGCACATGTGATTGTTTACAGCCTCCCAACCTGAGAGGCACGAGATGTTTTAGACTTACTAAAGGCAAAATCTTTTGGGGAGTTAGAAATTATTAGTATAGTGTGTTGGTTAGGAATTTTATTGGTGAAGGGTTCTTCATTTGTTGTGTCAATAATTGCTGCTAATTCCCTGCTCTGGGTGGGACAAGGATGTTTCAGGTCAAACCTCTCTGCTGACAGACTAGCTTGTGTGACAGGATTATCCATACTCCTGCCACATGATTGTTTACTACCTCTCAACCATAAACAACACAGAGAGTTTTGAAGTATTTTTAGTCTTAATTAGCATAGGGCTTTTTCTTCTTGTTGAGTCAATGATTGCCACCAGGCCTCCATATCCTTAGGCACTTGGGAATATATTAGTCAATGTATTTGGAATATAGAAAAGGAAATACAGTAGTTTTTGATGTTAGCAATACTAGACTTTTTGAGTTAATGGATTTTCTCTTTTGTAATAGATCACTGTACTTTGTTATAAATCACTGTGTCCTTGCTGTGTAAGAATGTGACTTTATCATATCTTAAGACTAAACAGATCTTAAGGGGAGCATTGGTGAAAGGATTTTCATTTGTTGGGCTGATGTTTGCTGCTAAATCTCCATGTTCCCTACCCTTATAATGAATATAACTAACATATAGGAGAAATAAGTATTAACCTTTAAGATTAATCATGTTAACCTTGGGTTAAATAAATTCCTTTCTTGATTGTAACTCACTACACCCTCACCCTATAGGAATGTAACTTTATTTGGAGGGTGGTGCCTGGTTTAAGAAAAAACACCCTTGGAAGAAATAAG
Organism: Ovis canadensis; assembly: GCF_042477335.2. Lineage (NCBI taxonomy): Eukaryota > Metazoa > Chordata > Mammalia > Artiodactyla > Bovidae > Ovis > Ovis canadensis. The sequence goes on from NC_091250.1 coordinate 79,117,333, forward strand.
TTTTTTGGTTATCAGAAAGAAAGGATCATAAATGTCAGCAGGTCTCACTCATGGCCAGAAGATGATGTAATACTCCTAAGACCTTTTTTTTATACATTTATGTGAAGCACCTGATTTTGATAAAGGTCAGGACTGCTGACCCCCGCGTGACTCTGTATTCATCCCTATGTGTAACAAAAGGTATATAAGCAAACCCAAAAATAAAGAAATCGGATCAGTTTCCGGAAAGACTGATTCCCCCATGTCGCTTCTTTCTTGCTCCCGTTTTTCTGGCTGAATTCCCATCTGGAGCATGGATGCTATTCCACGTAATCCAAGTTATTCAGCCTCCTTTTCTCCACTAATCTTCCTACTACACTATCCATTTCTAATCTCTCTATATCTGTGATTAAATATGTATTTTTCCAAAGATGCCGACTCCGTCCCCCCACCTTCCAATCACTCTGGATCCACCGGGGCTGGACCCCAGCATTAAGTTACTGAAATCTTTACTGAAAGAGTTGAGGTGCCCTTGCTAAATTGAGTTGAGATAGCAAAGAAACAACTCAATATGATTTAAAGAAGGAATTCAAATGCTCTGTGAAAGAGGAATGTTAGAATGGATTTGTCAGTTACTGACCACTCGGCTATCTTCTATTTCCCGGAAAGCAAGCCATGCCTTAATTATATTGATAATACATTGTTGCCCGAAACGCCTGGTAGCTTTAAAAGTCTTTGAGAGAACGTGTGATTTTTGTTGGACTAAGATGCTGATTATGGGCTTCCCAGGAGACACAGTTGATAAAGAATCTGTCTGCAAATGTAGGAGATGCAAGAGCCATAGGTTCAATCTTGGGGCCAGGAAGATCCCTTGGAGAAGGAAATGGCAATCTACTCTGGTATTCTTGCCTGAAAATTCTATGGACAGAGAAGCCTGGTGGGCTACAGTCCATGGGGTTGCAAAGAGTCAGACAAAACTGAGCACTCACTTAGGTAAGTAGGTAGGTAGTTGATTAGAGATGCTTCAATGCTATTGTTGAAATGAATTATTTGATTCCTATGGGCAGACAATTACTAGTTAGGGAAGTCAAAGGGAGTGATATAAATACCCCTGGCAGATTTTCAGTGATAACCTTTTCAGGCAGCTGAACTTGTTATCAACATCACTTAATCCCCAGTGACCTCAGTGGCAAGGACTTTGACAATAACATTAATACAGAATCTGCCCTAGGGCCATATACTTGATTTACACAAATGGAAAAAAAATCTCCAGATGACATAGGCAGAAGTCTGGAGTGAATTATTTCAGTGGAAAGTCACAACTTATTGAATTTCAGAACTACATCCCTTAACAGGCCTGTTACCTTGAATTAAGATGTTAGATATTCATGAGGAAATATAATGAAAATAATAAACAAATACTAATATAAAACTCCTGACTTTCTCCAAAAGATCCTGACTGACTCTGAATTGTTGCTACTTCTTGGGCAAATACACAAAGGTGCTGTCGCAGATCAAATGAAAAAGATGCAATTTTTGCCTAGATATGCCTCACCGTATACACAATCGGGTGCCTGCATTTGGTTCTCCCAGTTCTAGGGTGTATGGTGTCTGGAAATAATGTAAGCCATTGGCAGGATCCTGCATAAGAGTTGTTACAGAAGGAGAAGCCAAGGTTCTATAGTTTGTCCTATCTAAGAAAATAGCAAATAAAGACCAATGGTGTATCACCAGAAAAGTCAAAGAAATAAGTATCTCCATCAAAGACTAAAGATGCAAGAGTAATGATTTATATCACAGCCCATTTAATGCTCAGACTTGACCACTTTCAAAGACAGATGGGTTTTTGAGAATGACTGAATTATTGTAAGCTTAATTAGGTAGGGTATCTGACTGCAGCTGTTATTCCATATGTGGAACTGTAGCAAATCAGTAAATTCAAAAGGGTAGATGAAAGTTGATATTTACCCACTTGGATGAAGTTCTTGTAGTATATCCTGCTGTCTCTTTTACAAGATGTCAATACACGCTGAAGTAAAAATACACTCTAATTTCTGGTTAACTGCTAGCAGATTATCTGGGTTTCTGGCAAGATTGGAGTTCTGGGGGCAAGAAACTTTGACAGAGTTTTAAAAATATACATAGCTTAGGAATGAATCCAATCTGTAGGAATAAGTTTGTCCCACATGAACATTTACTAAGGATCCCACTGCAGAGAAAGTTATGAATGTTCAGGTGTTCAAAAAGATGCAGTCAGAAAGTTAGTGTAGCAGTCCCTTTCCACTCCAGAGCTGATTTGCTGCCTTGTCAAGTCCTGCGGAGAGAGTATCTCGACCCTGAATGACAGATTGTAATTCATTTAAAATCTCCTTGCTTTCCCTGCCCTGGTCCTGAACATTATATTTTCTAAGGTTCCCTGATAAGTGGCTTCCAGTTAGAGCTTGTCAGTGGGAAGCATTGGTGGAATATTAGATGGCAGGAAGAAAAGAAAAACTGGAGTATTTCTCACTTTCTCCACTTCCAATGGAATCAACAGTAACAGATTCTTCCTTACAGTAGCTTGAATCCTGCCAGGCAGCCTCAGTTCCTACAGTGCCATAGTCACTTTTTCTCTATATCCTCCCATTCCCTCTGGATGGTAGCAGGTACCCTCTGGTTGCCTCACTGATAGCCCTGTCTGGTTTTCAGGCTCTTCCGATCCTTCATACAGACTCTCTCTTTTGCTGCTGCTGCTGCTGCTGCTGCTGCTGCTGCTGCTGCTGCTGCTGCTGCTGCTGCTAAGTTGCATCAGTCATGTCCAACTCTGTGCGACCCCATAGACAGCAGCCCACCAAGCTCCCCCATCCCTGGGATTCTTCAGGCAAGGACACTGGAGTGGGTTGCCATTTCCTTCTCCAATGCGTGAAAGTGAAAAGTGAAAGTGAAGTCACTCAGTCATGTCCGACTCTCTTTTGCTACATGGTTCCAAATGGATGTGCCTGGTTTCCAGGAACTGTAATGGAGCTACGTACTGATTCAGCCCCCATTGTTTCCATTTCAGTGTCTTCTCTGTACACATTGGACCATCTCTATGTTTGAAATATTAGCTTACCATCTTCACTTTTTAAAGTTATTTTTTGAACCTTGTTCTCTAACTCAGTATCACACTCTTGCTAAAATTGTGTTGGCTCAAAGTCGATCTTTAAGCATTGCATATTCAAAACCTAATTTGTCAGCACACCAAAATGCCTCTGCTTAAGTGTAGGCTTTAAAAAAAAAAGCTCATAAAAATGATATACAAATGGAGAAATTTAATTAACTATGATACAGTGATGCTAACTTCTGAAGCTACCATACTTGTGCTCTCTTTTCTACCTTAAGAAAGATCCTCATGGAAACTTAAACCAAAGAAACTTACGGTTCAGTTCAATTCAGCCGCTCAGTCATGTCCGACTCTTTGTGACCCCATGAATTGCAGCACACCTGGCCTCCCTGTCCATCACCAACTCCCGGAGTTCACTCAGACTCATGTCCATCGAGTCAGTGATGCCATCAAGCCATCTCATCCTCTGTCGTCCCCTTCTCCTCCTGCCCCCAATCCCTTCCAGCATCAGAGTCTTTTCCAATGAATCAACTCTTCGCCTGAGGTGGCCAAAGTACTGGAGTTTCAGCTTTAGCATCATTCCTTCCAAAGAACACCCAGGACTGATCTCCTTTAGGATGGACTGGTTGGATCTCCTTGCAGTCCAAGGGACTCTCAAGAGTCTTCTCCAACACCACAGTTCAAAAGCTTCAATTCTTCCTTTATGTGTTTCCTTTTTACATAGACAGTACTCAGAACAATCATTATAGTTTATGAATTTTAACTAGCTTTTTTAAACATTGATATCCATAAGATAACTGCATTAGGTAGCAGTTATGATTCCATATGATTCCATCCAAATCCTGCTTTATACCATTATAAGGGCAACCATAGTCAATGTCTTAGAGAAGAACATGCCAACCCACTCTAGTATTATTGCCTGAAGAATTCCATGGACAGAGGAGCCTGGCAGACTGCAGTCCATGGGGTCACAAAGAGTTGGACATAACTGAGCAACTTGCACTTCACTCATAGTCAGTGTCATTGACTGTTGTTTTATAATCTGCGACATGGCAAAAATTCCTATTTTTTTCTTAAAAAAAATCATATATCTTGGGAGGAGGTGGAATTAATTTTGTTACTCTTGAAATAAAATTATTTAGAACTTCTTCTGTTATATGATTTTGAAGCTTGATTTACATCTTCTCCATCCCCAAATCCTACTAAATTGGAAGGATAAAACCCACAAAGACAAGGAGAAAAAAGTGAAAACAGTAAAGCAGATGGATAAATGATAACTAATGTGCCAGCTCTGATAAAGCTGAAATTCAGTTATATAATGTGCTAAACTAAAACAAGCTTATCTTCTTTAGAAATTCAGAAGGATTAAAGAATTGGAAGAACCTCATGGCAACCAACTCCAGTCTTCTTGCCTGGAGAATCCCATGGACAGAGGAACCTGGAGGGCAACAGTCCATGGGGTCACAAAGAGTCGGACATGATTGAGGGACTAACAACAACAACAAAGCTCTAAAAGTAGGAGTAGCAGTAAGGATGAAAATAAAAGGAGTGGTTGGAAGTCTATATAAATAGGAATTAGATTCCAGGATTCCTTTTCTGGAGATACTAATCTATAAGAACTAGACTTTGGAAGAACCCAGGTACAACTGAGAGCAAAATGTAACCATGTGGAAAATCAGACACGTTTAGCTCTCTTCTGTTTGTCAGCTTCAAAAATGTCAGCAGCCAGATGTATATTTCCCAGTTAGCAGTCAAGATGATTCCATTCTCAAAAAAAAAAAAAAATGGTCCCAGGAGAACCAACATGAGCTGTTGGATATCCAGTAGGTTGAGATCACTTTACTATGAGTCCTATCTGCTAACAAGTCTCCTTTCCCCCAAAACACATACAAAGATACTGAAGATTTAGTGTATCAGTCCCAAATGGAAAAATTTAACCAAGGATCAATAGACACTTAAGAAAAACCTTTGAAATGAAAGAGCAAAAAGAAAGTTAGAGGAACCAAGGAGAGCAGAGAAAATAAGAAGACTCCAAAAGGCTTTATTTGATATCCTATGTGGCAAAAAGAAGATATTACCAATCTGAAGCAAGCACAGACAACTAATAACAGAGGAACCTACAAAGAAATAAAGATTTAAGAAATAAAACATTAAAATAAAAATCCTTTGCTAGAATAAAAAGATGAATTTGAAGATTTTTAGAAAATAGAGTAAAAGGCAAAGTAGGAAAGAAAAGGTCACAAAATCTACACTAAAATGATATCAATTGTAAACTAAAAGAAACAAAGAGAAACTATCAAATAAATAATACATTACAACATTTCAGAACCAAAGGAACCAGTTTTCAGTAGAGATAGATTTGGTGCCCAGCACAATGGATGGAGAAAGATCCACATTAAAGCAATTACTAGAATTTTAGAATACAAGATTCAAAAGGAGATAGCAAAAATAGATAAAAAGACCTCAGTGTTTGGAAATCAGATTGGCCTTAGCTTTCTCAGTGGCAGCACTGAAAGAAGACAATAGAGCATCACCATCAAATGTGAGGGAAAAAAATAATCCCATTTTAGAACTCTAAGCATCATCACATGCTGAAGTATGACAATAAAAATGTATTTTCAGACAATGTATCAGAAATCATTTCTGAGATTATTTGTCAGATACTGACTTGAAAATGTGTTCCAGCTAAGTGAGGAATTAAGAAGAATGGAAATGTGGGACTTCCAACATGAGACGGATGACACCCAGAAAATAAGTAAAGGAAGAATGGTGTATGTAGCTGCTGATTCAGAACAAAGTTGCCCAACACACTCGGACTGTAGCCATTGGACCCGATAGAGAGAGGATTCCAGGAATGAGATTAAAGAAGAACATAAAATTAATAAAAACAATACTTGATTTTTTTTTAATGCACTGAGGAGATGTCTGTGAGACGTCACTTGAGGCAGATGCATAAAATGTCTGAATAATTAAAAAAGAGAAAGAGTGAGAAATAAATCAGTAAGTGAAACAACCTCCAGGTATAAGACTGTACAAGAAAGGCAGTCACATCACTGTCCTGCACAAAGTGAATGCTGAGGAAGAGCTTCTTGTTGCTGTTGCTCTTGTAATTATATTACTTTCAGTTCAGTTCAGTCGCTCAGTCATGTCCGACTCTTTGCCACCCCATGGATCGCAGCATGCCAGGCCTCCCTGTCCATCACCAACTCCCTGAGTTCACTCAGACTCACGTCCTTCAAGTCAGTGATGCCATCCAGCCATCTCATCCTCTGCCGTCCCCTTCTCCTCCTGCCCCCAATCCCTCCCAGCATCAGAGTCTTTTCCAATGAGTCAACTCTTCGCATGAGGTGGCCAAAGTACTGGAGTTTCAGCTTTAGCATCATTCCTTCCAAAGAAATCCCAGGGCTGATCTCCTTCAGAATGGACTGGTTGGATCTCCTTGCAGTCCCAGGGACTCTCAAGAGTCTTCTCCAACACCACAGTTCAAAAGCATCAATTCTTTGGTACTCAGCCTTCTTCACAGTCCAACTCTCACATCCATACAGAACCCCTGGAAAATCATAGCCTTGACTAGATGGAGCTTTGTCGGAAAAGTAATGTCTCTACTTTTTAATATGCTTGTCTAGGTTGGTCATAACTTTCCTTCCAAGGAGTAAGCGTCTTTTAATTTCATGGCTGCAGTCACCATCTGCAGTGATTTTGGAGCCCAGAAAAATAAAGTATGACATTGTTTCCACTGTTTCCCCATCTATTTCCCATGAAGTGACAGGACTAGATGTCATGATCTAGTTTTATGAATGAGGAGCTTTAAGCCAACTTTTTCACTCTCCTCTTTCACTTTCGTCAAGAGGCTCTTTAGTTCTTCACTTTCTGACATAATGGTGGTGTCACCTGCATATCTGAGGTTATTGATATTTCCCCTGGCAGTCTTAATCCCAGCTTGTGCTTCTTCCAGCCAGCATTTCTCATGATGTACTCTGCATATAAGTTAAATAAGCAGGGTGACAATATACAGACTCGACGTACTCCTTTTCCTATTTGGAACCAGTCTGTTGTTCCATGTCCAGTTCTAACTGCTGCTTCCTGACCTGCATACAGGTTTCTCAAGAGGCAGGTCAGGTGGTCTGGTAGTCCCATCTCTTTCAGAATTTTCCACAGTTTATTGTGATCCACACAGTCAAAGGCTTTGGCATAGTCAATAAAGCAGAAATAGATGTTTTTCTGGAACTCTCTTGCTTTTTCCATGATACAGCAGATGTTGGCAATTTGATCTCTGGTTCCTCTGCCTTTTGTAAAACCAGCTTGAACATCTAGAAGTTCTCCAAGCCTGGGTTGGATAATTTTGAGCATTACTTTACTAGCATGTGAGATGAGTGAAATTGTGCAGTAGTTTGAGCATTCTTTTGCTTTGCCTTTCTTTGGGATTGGAATGAAAACTGACCTTTTCCAGTCTTGTGGCCACTGGTGAGTTTTCCAAATTTTCTGGCATATTGAGTGCAGCACTTTCACAGCATCATCTTTTGGTATTTGAAATAACTCAACTGGTATTCCATCACTTCCACTAGCTTTGTTCATAGTGATGCTTCCTAAGGGCTACTTGACTTCACATTCCAGGATGTCTGGCTCTAGAAGAGTAATCACACCGTCGTGATTATCTGCGTCATGAAGATCTTTTTTGTACAGTCCTTCTGTGTATTATTCCCACCTCTTCTTAATATTTCCTGCTTCTGTTAGGTCCATACCATTTCTGTCTTTTATTGTGCCCATCTTTGCATGAAATGTTCCCTTGGTATCTCTAATTTTCTTGAAGAAATTTCTAGTCTTTCCCATTCTATTGTTTTCCTCTGTTTCTTTGCATTGATCACTGAGGAAGTCTTTCTTATGTCGCCTTGCTATTCTTTGGAACTCTGCATTCAAACGGGTACAGTCTTTCCTTTCCTCCTTTGCTTTTCGCTTCTCTTCTTTTCACAGCTATTTGTAAGGCTTCCTTAGACAGCCATTTTGCTTTTTTGCATTTCTTTTTCTTAGGGATATCTTGATTCTTGTCTCTTGTACAATGTCATGAACCTGCATCCATAGTTCATCAGGCACTCTGTCTATCAGATCTAGTCCCTTAAATCTATTTCTCACTTCCACTGTATAGGTCATAAGGGATTTGATTTAGGTCATACCTGAATGGTCTAGTGGTTTTCTCCACTTTCTTCAATTTCAGTCTGAACTTGGCTAAAAGGAGTTCATGATCTGAGCCACAGTCAGCTCCCAGTCTTGTTTTTGCTGACTGTATAGAGCTTCTCTATCTTTGGCTGCAAAAAATATAATCAATCTGATCTCAGTGTCAACCATCTGGTGATGTCCATGTGTAGAGTCTTCTCTTGTGTTGTTGAGTGTTTGCTGTGACCATACAAAAACATAAACAAAAAATAGCAATGTAAATTATGCTATGCTATGCTATGCTAAGTCGCTTCAGTCGTGTCCAACTCTTTGTGACCCTGTGGACTGTACCCCACTAGGTTTCCCTGTCAATGAGATTCTCCAGGCAAGAATACTGGAGAAGGTTGCCATTTCCTTCTCCAGAGGATCTTCCCACCCCAAGGATTGGACCTGCATCTCTTATGTGTCCTGGATTGGCAAGAGGCTTCTTTACCACTAGCACCACCTGGGAAGCCCAACATAAACTAATGTGAATGTAAATTCTAAAAGAATCAATAAGAAAGTCAGATGAAGAAAGGTGCAGGTGAAGGACTTGCTGAAATCTGGCTGGAAGATGGGAAAAAGACTACTGCCTTTTGTAAAATGCTTTATAGATATACAGCATTTGTGTACATACAATTTGATTAAAATTTTTAAAATCATTAGTCATATGATGAAAAGTGTAAGTGTAACATAAGCCAAGACAATCTAACATGCCTTCTCCAGGCCTGAGTCAAAAATATGCCCGACCCAGACTGGAGCAGTCTACAGATCCCACTCCTTCAATCCGCGGACACAACTGGTATACACATAAGCAATATTTGCCACTGAGACCATTCTTTTTATGTTTCCATGGACAGCTAACACTTTTCTGCCAAATAATATAATCTCTCTTTACATTAATTCTGCCATAGAAATGTTTCTAGGTGAGGAAGTCACTCTATCTCTAGAGGGGTAATTTTTTTGCAAATGTGTGCTCTAATTCCTACATGATGATTATCATAATTTAACTTTCTCATTCTATTTGCTTAACTTCAACTTCCTGAAGTATGTTTAACTCTACCACCTCAAAACAGAGAAGTTGTCAGCCCTGATTTAAAAGCTATATCCTTACTTATTTTTTTAACTTACTTCTTAACACGCTGTTTTAAACACGTTATCCTATGTGTTCAGTTGTGTCCAACCCTTTGCAACCCCATGGACCTGCCAGGCACCTCTGTCCATGGGATTTTACAGGCAAGAATACTGGAGTGGGGTGCCATTCCCTTCTACAGAGGATCTTCCAGAACCGAGGATCAATGTCTCCTGCATTGGCAGGAGGATTCTTTACTACTAAGTGCCACCTAGGAAGCCCTTTAAATACATTAATTCATGCTCAAATGTCTATACTCTTAGGAGGCACGTGTCACAATGCACATGCTCTGTTCAGAGTAGGAGTTAATTAGTTGAAAAATTTTAAAGTATATTTTAATGGGCATCTGCTCAATGACTAATGCATTAAATTGGCAGCAAACAGTATTAAATAACTTTGGGATTTATTATCTGCAAATATCATTTCTCTTACACCATTAAGAGTGTAAACATTATTAGCTAGGAATTCTGTGGAAATGTAACTCTTTAAGAATTAATGGATTTTTAAAATAATGTTGATAAAAATTTGACCTTAGAGCTCAATTAATTTTTAATCTTATTCCAAGGACAATAAACACAATCATATGAAGATATAATAAGATAGATTTTGTATTTCTTGCTAGCTCAGTCAGTTCTGAAGGTACCAACAGGAAAAAGCTTACACCAATCAATGATTTCACCCTTTGTGGAACTGGACACTCCATATCTCTTTTCAGCACTAATGCTCACACTGTAAAATTCCTTGACAAATGCTGGCCAAATCTATCAGCAGTAGGCTTATCTATGAACAAGCTTCAAGATCAACACTAGTCTAACATACCCCCTGCCTCCAAATCAAGATATATGTGTTTTTATCAAGATTTTAGAACCACATGTTTATTGAACTGTACATATTTTTAATAATATACAGCTACTCCACATGAAAATAGGGCAGGTTTCAGAACTTTTTCATCAATAAATTAAAATATCTGGTGCTTTTAATTAATTAAGAAAAATCACAATGTATATAGTTTTTGTTTGTAGAGATGACCTTACATCTTCCAGAATGAATTGGGAAGGTCACAGTTTGGTTCTTTAGGTGTAAAAATTCTATATTACTAAGTGAAAAGAAAGTGAAAGTGTTAATCACTCATCTGTATCTGACTCTATGACCCCATGGACTGTAGCCCACCGGTCTCCTCAGTCCACAGAATTCTGCAGACAAGAATACTGGAGTAAGAAGCCATTCCTTTAAATATGGTTGTTTTGTTGTTAGGAATTAACATAGGAATTCTTGGTTATTTACCAATGAAAGTGATTGCGAGACACTTTAGGACCCGGGATCCTTTGCTATAGTGCTCCAAAGCTTGCACTTGACAACCATCTCCTTGAGCTACAATGCACAAAGAAACCATAAGGGACTAAAAATAACTGTGTGCATGAGCATTTTAAGCAAATTCTGGACAAAAGATGCAAAAACAAAACAAAACAAAACAAAAACAAAAAAGTCCAACTACTGCTGCTAAAGAGCCAGGAGCAAAATCAGGGGATTGAAAGCAAAAGCAGGTTACTCTGCATGTCCCACTGCACACAACATCACAAAGGGGTGTGCAAATCACTTAAGCCACCTCTCTCACCAAGACCTTTGACACACCCCTACCCTCACTCCCATATAAGGAACTAGCTCAGCTCCCTCAGAGAGACAGCAAGCAAGGGAGCTCATTGTTTGTTCTTACACCCGCCTGCTTCAGCAGGGGCTCCAATAAAGCCTTGCCTGAATTTCTTGTCTGGCCTCTGATCAATTTGTATTGATTAAGATGGCCAAGAATTCTGGACAGTAACAATTGAACGAAATGAAAAGCTAAAAGAAAAAGTACCAAACATACTCAAAAAGGGAGAAAACCCAGGTATCATCTAATGAAACAGAAATAGAAATGTTAGTTGCTCATTCCTGTCTGACTCTTTGTGACCTCATGGATAAACAGGAGTCCCCCTGCCAAAATGAGAGGTCCTCTTGAAGGATATTCTTAGGGCTCTGCCTGAATATTTCAGGGAAATGACAACCACAAATATGTATGTGTTTGATCTGACTGAATCCAAGCTTTTTCTTAGGTAACACTGTAGTATTGACTCTGTTATTGTTTCCATGTTCTGCTTCTAAAGGAAAACAATTAGAGTATGAGAAGATTGTTACTATGATCCTTTCTGGGCTAGTCTTTCACAGTATAAATATTCCCAATTTTTCATTTGTTTGCTTATGCAGCATGGCCTCTTTATCTTTTGCCAAATGGAGGTCTAATTCTAGATGGACACAGAGTTAATATTGAGTCTCTTAATATGCAGTTTCAAGAAGAAAAGAGAATGTTCTGAAGAGGGGATTCTACTTATCCAAACCAATGATTTTCAAAATCCAAAGCCTCTCTCTCCCATGAAATGTTTGGGGTTTATTTATTTATTTATATTGAGCTTTAACTAACATACAATACTATATTTCAGGTACATGACATAGTGATTCTGCATTTTAATATTATGAAATGATCACTACTGTAAGATGAGTTACCATCAGTTCAGTTCAGTTCAGTCGCTCAGTCATGTCTGACTCTTTGAGACCCCATGAATCGCAGCACGCCAGGCCTCCTTATCCATCACTAACTCCCGGAGTTCACTCAGACTCACATCCATCGAGTCAGTGATGCCATCCAGCCATCTCATCCTCTGTCGTCCCCTTCTCCTCCTGCCCCCAATCCCTCCCAGCATCAGAGTCTTTTCCAATGAGTCAACTATTCGTATGAGGTGGCCAAAGTACTGGAGCTTCAGCTTCAGCATCATTCCTTCCAAAGAAATCCCAGGGCTGATCTCCTTCAGAATGGACTGGTTGGATCTCCTTGCAGTCCAAGGGACTCTCAAGAGTCTTCTCCAACATCACAGTTCAAAAGCATCAATTCTTCGGTGCTCAGCTTTCTTCACAGTCCTACTCTCACATCCATACATGACCATTGGAAAAACCATAGCCTTGACTAGACGGACCTTTGTTGGCAAAATAATGTCTCTGCTTTTCAATATGCTATCTAGGTTGGTCATAACTTTTTTTCCAAGGAGTAAGCATCTTTTAATTTCATGGCTGCAGTCACCATGTGCAGTGATTTTGGAGCCCCAAAAAATAAAGTCTGACACTGTTTCCACTGTTTCCCCATCATCATAAAAATGTTGATTAAAATTTATTGACTCTAGTTTCTATGCTGTACATTATATCCCCACGATTTATTTATTTTAGAGTTGGGAGTTTGTACCTCTTAATCCCCTTCATGTTTCAACCCCTACCCCTTTGCCCTCTGGCAACACAAGTTTGTCCTCTGCATCTGATTTCATACCTATTTTGCTTTATTTGTTTGCTTTGTTTTTAAGATTGCACATAAAAGTGCAAGAAATGCTGCACTGTCTCTGTCTGACTGATTTCACTTAGCATTGAAACACATATATATTTCCTCAGAAATTGGTATACTTGGACTGAATATGATTTTTTTTTTAATTGCAAAGAATTCTGAACTGAGTTGTCTATAAACCTTACTTGGACAAGCTCTAATCTAGATTTTTGAGTAAAAAATAATATCATAACATTTCCTAATTACTACTGGTACCCAATAAGCTTAAAGTAAACTTAATCTGAGTTTCTGTTAAGCCAGGTGTTCCAGTCCTATATTTTTCATTGTGTATTTGGAATCTCTGTTTGGGTTTGTGTGTGTGTGTGTTCAGATTCTTGTTAATTTAGGTCTATAAGTTAAGTCTGTTGGGTAAAATAGTTGAACCTTGATTCTATTACCTGAAATAATTGCTTCCCTTGCCAACACTGTATCACTTACAAATCTGATAAATGTTCCTTCATCCAAGTCATTGATGAAAATTTATAAGACTAAATAAAGAATTTTATGACATGCCACAAGATACCTCCTTCCAAGGTGACAATCATTTATTAAACAACACACTTGGGGGTAAGCTAAGAATTTATTAAACTGCTCTATCACTTAACATATTTCTCTACTTTGCCTACGAGCATGCTGTATTCAAGAGAATTTACAAACTGCTTTACTGAAATTCTGATAAACTGTGTCAATAATACTTCTCTGCTCTCAAAGATCTAGCAGAGTCAGTTCTGGTAGGGAAAGCAGTGGACATTTATTGAGCATTTAAACCTTCAAAATGCATCCCCTCATTTATGATCACCATCTGAAATGACCTTTTTAATTTCCTACATGTAAGGACACAAAGGACTAAGGAAGAGTACATGATGCCACAAAACTAGAAGGAAAGAAGTCCAAGGGCTTTTTATATCTAATCACTTACTAGCCCCGTAGCATTAAGCAAGTTTCTTAATATCTCTGCAGTATGTATATTTCAGAATACATGTATACTTAGCTCTGAATAGTTGGTTATACCCTAAATTCCATCAGCTAATTCACAGTGTATGTAACAGAGAATCAGAATAAAATATATAAAATGTAATAGAAATTTATCTGTCACTTAAAAGTTTGAGAAGGGCAGTCTAAAGCTAGTATGGTTGCTCTTTTTCACACAGTTCTCAAAATACCAGGTTCTTTCTATCTTGTTTCTTCATCATGCACAGCCTCCGATCTGAAGATTAACTCATTATTCATGATAACTGCTCCAAACACCGATTATTACACTCACAATTCAGGCAGCAGCAAAGAGGAAGAATAAAGAAAAATGGATAACACAAATTCACCTTAGGAAAGGATTCTGGCAGCTGCTACATGACATTCTATGAGGCATGTATATCTCATTGTCCAAAAGATAGTCAGATAGTTGTATCTCACAGTCAAGAAAGCTGCAAAGTGCATTTTTAAAAATTCTGTACGTTTGTGTGCCCAATAAAAATTAACTATTCTATTACTATGGAATAGGAAAATGGATTTGGAGAGACAGCTATATCTTGTGAGAAACATGCTATAAATATAAATGAGTTTAATTGCATATACTTGTTTTTAGCGAACCCTACTGATCCTCCTTAGTCAGAGGAGCCATGGGGTCACAAAGAGTCCGACACAACTGAGCAACTAGCACTTTCACACCGATTCTCAAATATGAACTTTTTGTATTGCCTTTACTTTGTTCCAGAAATATCCTAACACATTCATTTATTAATTTATTCAGTCAGTCAACAGACATTACTAAAGAGGCCCAGACACCACACTAGATATTGGTCCTCAAGAATCAATACAAGACATGGTTTCTGTCCTAGAGGAATAAAAATTCTGTTTTTGTGTGAAAAAATATTGTGAAGGAGATAGACTTTTGAACAAGTGAAATAACTTTGATAACAGAATTATATAAAAGAGAACCAGGAGAAGAGTAAGATTAAATTAAACAAACAGTGAAGAGTTGAGGAAGGCTTCAAAAAGGTAATATTAAACTTAATTTTGAAGGACAAATGTATTTTTTTATCAGGAAAAAAAAAGAGTGGGAAAAGTACTCTGGTCAAAATAATAATATATACTAAGGCATAAGGAAGCAAAAAAAGAACCATGCTGTTATAGCAACATGCATAATTTCATACTATTATTAAGAGAGATTAAATAACTTTTCCGTGAAAACCTAGCTGGTAAGGAGCAGAGCTTAGATATAAAACCAACTCTACCCATCAACAACTGATAACCAACAACTAATAACAAGCCAATCTATCAACATGCAGGTAGTTTGCTTATTTATTAATGGGTAACAAACAGACATCAGCTCATCCTATCAGTATTTATGAGCCTTTGGATAAGCCTAACATTCACCTGTGACTCCCTTAATGTGTGTATTTGTGTATTTTTGTGTGTACGTGCATGTGGTGTTTCTATTAGCCCATGTGTCCCATCTTCCACTTCTATTGTACATCAAGAAGATTCACCAGGAAGCAATTTCTCATCTTTCTTAGAGAATGGCAGCTTACATTCACTCACACTGTTTGTGTCTTCTTAAATAAGGTGTTAGATGACAAAGTGACTTCACTTTCGCTTTTCACTTTCATTCATTGGAGAAGGAAATGGCAACCCACTCCAGTGATCTTGTCTGGAGAATCCCAGGGACAGAGGAGCCTGGTGGGCTGCCGTCCATGGGGTCGCACAGAGTCAGACACGACTGAAGCGACTTAACAGGAAAACCAGCAGCAGCATAACGTGTAAAGAAAACTAATGTCTTGTATACAGACATCCAGCCAACCTAAATCAGAGCATCTTTAATAAAAATAATTTTTTGAGTTTTGTTAAATTTATGAAATTTATTACCTCCTAATATATACCTTGAAATATATTTGAAATATAACATTGTATAAATTAAGATAGATAACATGCTGATTTGATGTATTAATTAATATGGTTGTCATTGTAGTGATAATCAGCATTTCTATAACCTGTCACAATTATAATTTTTTTTAGTGGTTAGAATAATTAAGATCTAGGGGCTTCCCAGCTGATGCAGTGGTAAAGAACCCACCTGCCAATGCAGGAGACACAGGAGATGTGGGTTCAATCCTGGGTCAGGAAGATCCCCTAGAGGAGGAAATGGTAACCCATTCCAGTATTCTTGCCTGGAAAATCCCATGAACAGAGGAGCCTGGAGGGCTACAGTCCATGGGGTCACAAAGAGTCAGACACAGCTGAACGACTGAACACACACACACACATAATTAAGATCTAGTCTCTGAGCAACTTTGGTGTATATAACATAATACGGTTTGTATTATACTGTACATGAGATCTGTAGGGCTGACTTGCTCCCCATTGCAAGTTTGTACCCTTTAATAACTGTCCTATCCACCACCACCTCCATTCCCTGCTAACCACCATTTTCTTCACTGTTTTTATGAGTTTGACTATTTAGTGAAAGTGAAAGCTAAGTCGCTCAGTCATGTCCGACTCTTTGCAACCCCTTGGACTGTACCCCACCAGGCTCCTCCATCCGTGGGATTCTCCAGGCAAGAATACTGGAGTGGGTTGCCATTTCCTTCTCCAGGGGATCTTCCTTACCCACAGATCAAACCCAGGTCTCCCACATTGCAGGCAGACACTTTAACCTCTGAGCCACCAGGGAAGCTCTTGACTATTTAGATTCCGTATAAATGATATCCTATAGTATTTGACTTGGTCTGACTTATATCACTTAGCATAACATCTTCAAGATCCATCCATGCTGTCATTAACTGCAGGATGTCCTGTGTCACGGCTGAATAACATTCAGATATATCTAGTGTATATATCTATATCTATGTCTATGTCTATGTCTATATCTGTATCTATAAATAAATGCCACATCTTTATCTCTTCTTCTTTTGACAAGCACTTAGTTTATTTCTCTATCTTGAGTATTGTGAATAATGCTGCAAAAAACATTGAGTATGTATATATCTCTTCAGTATTCTGTTTTTATTTCCTTTGAGTAGATACTCAAAGTAGAATTGCTGGATCTGAACCATCTTTTCTTTTGCTATCTTAACCTTCTGTGCACTGGCTTCCAACTTCATCCCAACACACAAAGGTTAGTATTATCCAATGAGAGTAATTTGTTAACAGTAAATAAAACTGGGTTTTCCAGCACAGCTTTCTTGTTTTTCAGTAGCTAAGTTGTGTCCAACTCTTGGCAACCCCATGGACTGTACTGTCCAGGCTTCCCTGTCTTTCACTATCTCCCAGAGTTTGCTCAAACTCATGTCCATTGAGTCAGTGATACCATTCATCCTCTCTTGCCCCCTTCTCCTCCTGCCTTCAATCTTTCCCAGCATCAGTCTTTCCTGGGGAGTCAGCTCTTTGCACGAGGTGGCCAAAGTATAGGAGCTTCAGCTTCAGCATCAATCCTTCCAATGAATATTCAAGGTTGATTTCCTTTAGGATTGACTGGCTTGATCTCCTTGCTGTCAAAGGGAATCTCAAGAGTCTTCTCCAGCACCACAGTTTGAAAGCATCAATTCTTTAGTGCTTAGATTTCTTTATGGTCCAACTCTCACATCCATATATGACTACTGGAAAAATCATAGCTTTGACTATAGGAATCTTTGTCAGCAAAGTGATGTCTCTGCTTTTTAATACGCTGTCTAGATTTGTCATAGCTTTTCCTCCACGGAGCAAGTGTCTTTTAATTTCATGGCTGCAGTCACCTTGTGCAGTGATTTTGGTTCCCAAGAAAATAAAATTTTCCACTGTTTCCACTCCCCCCTCCCCACACACCATTATTTGCCGTGAAGTGATGGGACTGGATGCCATGATCTTAGCTTTTGACTTTCAATTTTTTTTTTAATTTAATTTTATTTTTTTTTTAGTTTTTTCTTTTTTAAATTTTAAAATCTTTAATTCTTACATGCGTTCCCAAACATGAACCCCCCTCCCACCTCCCTCCCCATAACATCTCTCTGGGTCATCCCCATGCACCAGCCCCAAGCATGCTGCATCCTGCGTCAGACATAGACTGGCGATTCAATTCACATGATAGTATACATGTTAGAATGTCATTCTCCCAAATCATCCCACCTTCTCCCTCTCCCTCTGAGTCCAAAAGTCCGTTATACACATCTGTGTCTCTTTCCCTGTCTTGCATACAGGGTCGTCATTGCCATCTTCCTAAATTCCATATATATGTGTTAGTATACTGTATTGGTGTTTTTCTTTCTGGCTTACTTCACTCTGTATAATCGGCTCCAGTTTCATCCATCTCATCAGAACTGATTCAAATGAATTCTTTTTAACGGCTGAGTAATACTCCATTGTGTATATGTACCACAGCTTTCTTATCCATTCATCTGCTGATGGACATCTAGGTTGTTTCCATGTCCTGGCTATTATAAACAGTGCTGCGATGAACATTGGGGTACATGTGTCTCTTTCAATTCTGGTTTCCTCGGTGTGTATGCCCAGAAGTGGGTTAGCTTTTGGATATTGAGTTTTAAGCCAGCTTTTTACTCTGTTCTTTCTCCCTCATCAAGAAGCTCTTTTGTTCCTCTTCACTTTCTGCCATTAAGGTAGAATCATCTATATCTGAGGTTGTTGATACTTCTCCCAGCAATCTTGAGTCCAGCTTGTGAGTCACCCAGCCTGGCATTTTGCATAATATACTCTGCATATAAATTAAATAAGCAGGGTAACAATATACATACTTGTCGCAGTCCTTTCCCAATTTTGAACCAGTCCATTTTTCCATATCCAATTCTAATTGTTGCTTCTTGACCTGCATACAAGTTTCTCAGGAAACAGGTAATATGGACTTGTATTCCCAAATTTTCAAGAATTTTCCAGTTTGTTGTGACCCACACAGTCAAAGGCTTTAGTGTAGTTATGAAGCAGAAGTAGATGCTTTTCTGTAATTATCGTGCTTTTCCTACAATCCAATAGATGTTGGCAATTTTATCTCTAGTTTCTCTGCCTTTTCTAAATCCAGCTTATACATCTGGAAGTTCTTGGTTCACATACTGTTAAAATCTAGCTTGAAGAATTTTGAGCATTACCTTGCTAGCATGCAAAATGAGCACAGTTGTATGGTAGTTCGAACATTCTTTGACACTGTCCTTCTTTGGACAGATTACTATTGAACATAATTTTTTAATTTTGTCAAAATTATGCCACTGATATTTATTCATAGCATAAGAAAAAGATTTTAAAGATAAATTATTTAGCTACAATCAAGTATCATTTCTTTTTCAAAATATTATTTCTCCAATTGTTATAGCTGAATCAGACAATTCAGTTGATATTTTGACATCTATTTCTCTCTTTTAGGAGCAATATGGCATGCAAGCATGTTCAGTCATGTCCAGCTCTTTGCAACCTTGTGGACTGTGGCCAGCCAGGCTACTCTTTCCATGAGATTTTCCCAGTAAAAATGCTGGAGTGGGTTGCCATTTCCTTCTCCAGGGGATCTTCTCAATCCAGGGAACTCATGTTTCCTGTGTCTCCTGCATTGCAGGCAGCTTTTTTACTGCTGAGCTACTGGGCAATCCAATGGCAATAGTAGATAGAAACAAAAACGTCTGGAGTCAGGAAGGCCTAGTTTCACGTTGAAAGTCCCGCTGTTTATTGATGCGTACTAGTTGTATGACCCTGCGCAAGTCACTTAACTTCACTGATCTTTAGCTCCCTAATATGTAAAATGCAGATGAGTGCTTCCCAGGTGGCCCAGTGGAAAAGAATCTGCCTGCCCATGTAGAGACACAAGAGATGCAGCTTTGATCCCTGGGTAGAGAAGATCCCCTGGAAGAGGAAATGGAAACCCACTCCACTCTTCCTGCCTGGTAAAATCCCACGCACAGAGGAGTCTGGCAGGTTACTGCCCATGGGTTCACAGAGTTGGACATGACTGAGCATGTGTGCAAAACATAGGTAATGCCACGTATATATTAGAGTGGATATTAAACAAGGTCTATATACGAAATGCTCGTAAAATCCTAAAACAAAGGCAATTAGGACTGTTAGATTCAAGTGGAACCAAATATGGATCTGCTAGAAAACTCTTGGAAATAATCTAATTCAACTTAATTATTTAACAGATATTGTCATCAAATCTCAAGGCAGTGACATGATTTGCTCAAAATTGCATAGCAAATTGAGACAGAGCAGAGATCAAATCTTGTATCAATTTATTTCAGTTAAGCCTTTACCCGCTACTTCATGTCATTGCATCCAAAGTAAAAACTGTCTCCAAATGCTATGCAAAAGCATTTGTGTATTTTTCATCAACAGAAAAAAAGAAAACAAAATATTATGTCAAAGACTATGATTGTAGAATTCAACAGTACTACTGTATTAATAAAAAGAAAATTGGCATTTGAAACCTACTTAACTGTCCTAGACCATAACGGTATGGTTTTCAGAAAGTGAAATGAGAGTAAGAGAAAGAAGTTAATGGAAAAGCAATTGACTCCAAGGAAATTTACTTAACTCTGTCTGATTCATGATAATAGAAAAACATAGACTTTAAAATAGTAAAATAAGGACATTAGAAATAGCTTTTTAAAGTTATAAAAACTAAAGTAGATTTAAGTAGAAAAAAAATGGCAAAAGCTATTTTGTATAACAAATAGTTCTGAGGTAACAAGATAGTAGCAATCATTTTAACACAAAGATTGTATGTTAAACCTAATCCTAAAGGTAGATACTTCTTGAAATCTTTCAGTGGGTTCACATGTGACAAAGACTTTTGAAAGTGGCAAACTCATATGCAAACTAACTGTGAAACCCATCATACTTCTATCATAGAGTTCTTGCTGCAAATACAAAACCAATACTTCCTTCCCAATTCCTAACATATGAATGAGTAGGGAGTGATATCACATTACTGATTTGGCATTTCAATCCTATTTATAGTTTTTTTGTTCTCAGAGGGGTTTGTCCTACTTCCCATTCATTCAGAGATAGTCACTGTCCCAGAGAAGGGGTACTACAGCATACATCAATGACATCATATTTTTACATTTATATTTAAGAACTTCAGTTTCTTTTAAGAGAAAAATAAGAGATGCACTGGTAGATTTGTCTACCCAACCTCACTCAAGATTAAATAAGATTCTTTGAGGAAAGGAAGAAAGGGGTTTGTGAAGCCAGTGACAAGAAATGTGAAATGTAGTTGAGGGCCCTACATTCTGACCCCAAATCAAGGTTTCATCTAGAATCTCTTTACGATATGGGTGCATTCAGGAGAACAGAGAACTTCTGCCTGGCTTCCTCTGATAAGGCCAAGGAAATAATATCCAGTGCTATGGAAAAGTCCTGCAGCATAATTGTTGGAACTCCGGGGAGGTAGGTAGCCTTGTACTGACCCTAGCTGTAACCTCTGTCCTCTGAACAACAGACAAGAAGGCTCTGTGAGACGTAAGTCGGGGAAGAAGGCCTGATGAAAGCTCCAGGGTCCCAAAGGCTCCAGCTGAGTGGCACAGAGCAAGGGAAACCCTCCTGCCTTCTGGGGATTCCAGGCCTGACTTAGTTTAAACCTGAAATGATTTACAAAACCCAAGCTGACTTATAAAATTTGACATTTGCTAGATTACTTTTTCTGCCAGCATGCAGAATGTGATCTTGAGTCAGAAATTACATTCAGTTTTATAGAAATAAAACAAGTTTCCTTTGCTGGGATACCTTTGCAATCTTCCAAATACATTTCAGTAAATGATCAAGTTAAAGGACTAATATTGCAAATAAAATAAGTTAATAGAAGTCTTGACCACAGGGCTGTTTTAATTGGCCATTCTTTTCTATTTTTAAAGAACTGAGTCATCTGCACACTAAAGCCCATTAGTATTGAAGAGGGCATAATAATTAAATCATATGGAAATTAGTACTTAAGGAAACCAAGGTTTTTGTCCTACATATGAAATAATGAATGTGTCTTGTTTGCAGCCTTTGCCATTATAGTGTTATTACACAATCATTTAATTGAAGTTCTTATTCCACTGTTAAAATAACTGATCAATATCCATTTCCATCCTCTGATGTTTGGAGCCAAAATGTTTTTGTAAATGAGCCACAGACAGGTAAAGATCCTTTTGCATTGATACATTTTTTTAAATGTCCTGAAGCTTATAATTTCCTTAAGGGAAGGAAAAAGTCATCAAATATGTTCTCTGTGTAGGTGAGAAAATGTGCTTTAACATTCTCTGTCCTCTGCAGCAATATATTAGTATTTAAGACAGAACACTGAGAGAACAAATTCTCCTACTGAATTTCTCCCTTATATTCTCTCTGGCACGAACCCTATTGAGGAAGTTTCATTTCATTCCTAGGTTGAGCAAACACACATTCTAATGAGCCAAATGATACATGAGCCTGTAAGAGTGATTTACTGATGGTTTCTGTGTTTGGGGCTCTTTCTGAAATAGGTGTATTTCTTGTTATCAGTGGCATGTGATTTATATGAAAGCCTTAAGTTCCATCATTTAAAAGAAGTTATAATAGGAGGACAGGAACTTAGCATTGGAGAAAAAGAAAAGGTTACATTATACAACTTTTATTTCAAAGAGGGAAATGTTGTTGCATTATTTTGTTTAAAACTTTATATATTTTGATTAAAGCAGATGATGTAAAGTATACTGTTACTGTTTAGTCACTAAGTCCGTCCAACTCTTTGCAACCCTATGGACTGCAGCATGCCAGGCTTCCTGGTCCTTCACTATCTACCTGAGTTTACTTAAAGTCATGCCTGTTAATATGTTATATTATGTATAAAATTATATATTATATGTGAAATTACAAATATATTTTCAGAAACAAATATGTCTAGTATATGAATAATTTGTTAATAGTTTTTTTGGTATTAAGTACAAACTACATGCCAGACACTTTAAAATATAGCAGTGAAAAAATGGTTGTTGTAGTCAGTGATACTGTTCACCTCCTTTCGCTCTCCTGTCATTTGATGGTACCTTGTTGCAAGCTTACTCATGGCCCTGAAATTTAGATGTTAAAGTACTATTGCCAAATATCTCAGAATGTGATCGTATTTGGAGATAGAGTATTTAAAGTTATAATTAAGTTAAAATGAGGTCGTTTGAGTAGACCTCAATTCAGTATGACTGGTGTTCTTGAAAGAAGATGGAATTAGGAGACAGACAAATACCTAGGAAAGTCCATTGGAAACACAGGAAGAAGACAACCATCTACAAGACAAGGAAAGGGAGCTTTGAAGAAATCAACCCTGTCGACACTTTGGTCTCAGGCTTTGAGCTTGAAGAACCATGAGAAAATAAGTTCATTTTGTTTAAGCCACCCAGTGTGTGGCAGTTTGTGATGGCAGCTTTAGCAAGCTATTTTAGGCCCAGTGAACTGTGAGCATTAAACTGCTGATCTGTCCAGTGTGCTTTTCCCTTGCCGTGATGGCAGTGTTCCAGTTCGCCAGCAACACCGGCAGTATCCGGGAGCACTGCTCCTCTGCGTTGGCCTAGAGGGAGTTTGATGCAGAATGCAGTCCTAGTGACTTACAATGGCATGAGTAACAAATAAACTCTTTTGGTTCAAGCTATGGTGACTGCTACATGACTCTGTTGTGGTAATTAAATGTAGCAGATTTTTTTCAGCATTTTTAATTGAAAAATATGTTAATTTCAGGGGTACTACATAAGTATTTAAAATTTACATATGTTATGAAATGATCACCACAACAAAGTCTTGCAACCATCTGTCCCCACAAAAGTTACATAATATTATTGATCATATTCCTTCTGTTGCAAATTACATTCCTGTGACTTATCTATTATATAACTAGAGTCTTATACCTCTTAAATACCCTGTATTTATTTCACCCTCACTCCATCTTCCTTTTATAGCAACTGTTTGTTCTCATTTGTTTTCTGTATCTAGGAGCCTGCTTTTGGTTTTTCGTTGTTTTGTTTTTCGATTCCACCTATAACTGAGATCATGCAGTACTTGGCTTTCTCTGTCTGACTTAATTCACTTAGCATATGCCCTCTAGATGCATCCATGTTGTTGCAAATGGCAAGGTTTTATTTTTTATGGATGGGTAATATTTTCCTTATCCATTCGTCTATTGATGGCTACTTAGGTTGCTTCTATATTTTGTCTATTGTAAATAATACAGAAATAAACATCATAGTACATAAATCTTCTAAAATTATTGGTTTTGTTTTCTTCAGGTAAATACCCCAAAACAGAAAATTTCTGGATTACATGAAGCTCTATTTCCATTTTTTAAGGAACTTTCATACTGTTAACCATAGTGGTTACACCAATTTACAGTCATACCAACAGTTTGCAAGGGTTTCCTTTTCTCCAAATCTTGCTCTCATTTGTTATTTCTTGTCTTTTTGATGGTAGATGTTCTGATGGATATGAGGTGATGTCTCAATGTGGTTTTGATTTGCTCCATCCCCCTGATGATTAGGGATACTGAGCATCTGTTCATGTGTCTGTTGGCCATCTTCATATTTTCTTTTTTTTTTTTAGTTTTTTATTTTTTAAATTTTAAAATCTTTAATTCTTACATGCGTTCCCCAACATGAACCCCCCTCCCACCTCCCTCCCCACAACATCTCTCTGGGTCATCCCCATGCACCAGCCCCAAGCATGCTGCACCCTGTGTCAGACATAGACTGGCGATTCAATTCTTACATGATAGTATACATGTTAGAATTCCCATTCAAGAAAAAACTCTAATCAGCTTCTTTCCTTATTTTTTAATTGGGTTGTTTTTAAGTAATAAGAGTAATATGTATGAAGTGAAGTGAAGTGAAAGTCGCTTGGTCATGTCCGACTCTTTGGGGCCCCATGGACTATATAGTCCATAGAATTCTCCAGGCCAGAATTCTAGAGTGGGCAGCCTTTCCCTTCTCCAGGGGATCTTCCCAACCCAGGGATCAAATCCAGGTCTTCTGCATTGCAGGCAGGTTCTTTACCAGCTGAGCCACAAGGGAAGCACAGTTCACTTCACTTCATATGAGTAATACGAGTTCTTTGTATATTTGGATATTAATACTTTATCATATGTTATTTGCAAACATCTCCTCCTATTCAGTAACAGTGCTTTTTTAAAATAGTTTCCTTAGCTGGACAAAACCTTTTTATTTGAGGCAGTCTTATCTGTTCATTTTTGCTTTTGTTTCCCTTGCCTAAGGAGACACATTAAAAATATATTACTAAGACTGATGTCAAAGAGTATACTATCTATGTTTTCTTCTAGGAGTTTTATGGTTTGGGGTCTTAATGTAAGTCTTTCATCTATTTTCAGTTTGTTTTTTACATGGTTGTGAGAAAGTAGTCCAGTTTGATTCTTTTGCCTGTAGCTGTTCAAGTTGCCCAATCCATTTATTGAAGAGACTGTCTCTTCTTCACTATATACTAATGCCTTCTTTGTGATAGATTAATTGGCTTATAAAGTGGGTGGGCTTGTCTCCTGGCTAGCTGGTTGGGAGGGCCAAGTGATCTAAGGCTGGTGCCAACCACACTGGCAGGTAAGCACCTACCCTAATAAGCTAGAAGGAGGGTTCTGAGACGGGGCTTGCCGGCACCAGTGTCCTTGTGGTCGAAGGAGCTCCCAAGAATGGCTATCTCTGGGTTCTGTGCTCCCAGTGGGAAGTTCAAGTTGCCTCCTGCATCTCGGAAAGATGCAGCAAATGGATCTAACCCAGACTCCTTTCAAATGGCTGCTTCTTTGCTAGAACTCAGAATGTGTGAGAATTTGTACGCACCCTATAAGAGTAGGGTTTATTTTCTACAGCTCCACAGCTCTCCTGTGTGCAAACCCAGCTGGCCATCAAAGCCAAATGTTCTAGGGGCTCCTCTTACCAGCGCAGGATCCCTGGGCTGGGGAGACTGATCCAGGGTTCAAAACCCTTCCTCCTTGGGGGGAACTTGTGCAATTGTGATTATCTACACATTTGTGGATCTCCCACCCCAGGGATGGGTTTTGATCATACATGCACCCCCACCTACCCATCTCCCTGTGGTTCCTACTTTATATCTTTAGCTGTGGAAATTCTGTTCTGCTAGTATTCAGGTCATTCTCATAGACAGTTGCTCTGTAAGTAGTTGTAATTTTGGAGTGACCTGGGAGAAAAGTGAGCTCAGGGTCTTACTACTCTGCCATCTTGACCTAGAGTTAGCAAATATTTTTTTAATGTCTCAAATATTTTCTTTAACGACTTGGGTTTGTGATAAACCTGTGGAGAAAAAGTGCAACCTTATATTTACACAGCAAAACAACTTTTGTATAAATCCCAACCATTTTGGACACAGAAGAGGCAAATATTTTTCTAGGCTGCTGGGAAATTAATTATCAGAAAGATGTCTGGCATAGTCAGGCAATATCTTTATAACATGATAAAAAAGGATCAGAATCTACATTTTCAGCTACTTTTTAAAAATCACTTTTTAACTATACCCTTATGTCTCTTTAAGAAGTCAGGTTTACAATGGAAGAATCATTCAAAGTAAACAACGACAAAAAATGTAGCACTTCACCAGTGTGTGTTCCTCTCCCTAAAACTACAAAATGAAGCATATTTAAAAATCTTTTATTGTATAGCATGCATCCATGCTAAGTCGCTTCAGTTATGTCCGACTTTTTGTGACCCTATGGACTGTAACCCACCAGGCCTCTCTGTATAAGCAGTTAAAGTAGAAGCTGTGAAATTTCAAATTCTAAAGAGAAATTAAATATGTTTGCTATTATTTAATTTCTATAAATAACATTTATCTAAAAGTAAGGAGAAATATATTTCTATTTCATCTCTAATTGGCCCTTAGACATACATGGCTCCTGGTGGCATCTGACTGCTTCACAAGTTGAGTTCTAAATAATTCAATTTGATAAACATTTACTAAGTCCCTAGATATTTAAGTTCTGGGCTAGATGGGAAGATTAAAAAAGAAAAAAGATGAAAACTAGGCCTGTGAAGAGCAAACTTATTAAGTTAAACTATAAAACTCTTTGCACTTCTAGACATGAAGCATTTATATAATGACTGAGAATATGATTATTTTCCATAATACGAGGTTAATCAAAAGATAATGATTTCCAAGGGCATGGATAACAATGGATAGAATTTTATGTTCCCACTTAGAATAACTGATTGGTTAAACATATAGTTTAAAATAAATTGAACTACAATGATTTTTAATAATGAATTTCACCCTGTCTTGGAAATACCTAAATTAAAGATGAAAACTAACTATTGCTTTATATAGGCCATATCCTGGGGCACCAGCCGGGTTGTTCTTTACAGTTTAATGTATTTGATTTTGTATAGTCTAACTCCATATGTTTCTGACAGTGGGGTTTCCACAATGTCCTTTGCAAAAGGCAATCTTTGCGCAATTGATCTTACCGTCAGGAAATCTTTGAAGATATTCTGAGTAATTTCCTCATCCTTTTAATCATATATCTGTGATAAATCCCAATTTAGAGCCACACAGTAAATTAAATAATGGTAATTAAAAAAGACCACCAGGTTCTTTTTGTTACTAGTCAGTGAACTAAAACATTATTAAACAGAATGGCTCAGCAGGTAAAGAATCTGCCTGCAATGCAGGAGACAAAGAGATGCAGGTTTGATCCCTCGGTTGGGAAGATCCCCTGGAGGAGGAAATGGCAATCCACTCCAGTATTCTTGCCTGGAAAATCCCATGGACAGGAGAGTTTGGTGGGCTACAGTCTAAAGGGTGTCAAAGAGTCAGACACGACTGAGCAACTGAACACCCACCATAAGTACTATTGCCTCTATCTGTCATCAGGGAATAAACAGAGAAATTTACTCCTGTAAACTACCTTCATTCCATTTAAATAAGATTTGCTTATTGGAACAAGAAACTCACTTAGCAGTGTTCTGGATTGTCCTCAATACAGAACTAATTACACAGAAATTATTCAGAAATAATCACAGCTAAATTGTTTAGATCAGGGTTAGAAAATGGCAGTCTATGAACAATATCTACCTCCATACACATGTTTTTGTATGGCCTCCCATGTTTCTTTTCTTATAGTTAATTGACAGAATTAAAAATTGGGACACTTTGCATAAAATCAGGATTTCTGACTACTATTGGAAAATGGAGACACAGAAGAAAAGAAGAGGAAAAATAGGAGAGGGAAAGGGAAGGAAGAGAAAAGGAAAGAGAGCAAAGGAGCAGAGAGGAGAAGAAAGAAGGGGAGATGAGGGAACAGCACAGAAGACAGTAGTGGAGAAATAGTACCACCTCCGGCTCAGCCTCTTGATAAACAGGTTCCTTCTGAGTAGCAGGTTTTCTCTTAAAAGGCTTAAGTTTGCTATTAATATAATTTCTTTTTTCTGTTCTTTAACATTTTACTTAAAAAAAAAAAAAAGCTCTACCCTTAACTTTGCTATAATCTTCACCTTTTTCTGTTCTTTAGCATTGTATGTGTGTGAGCATGCTAAGTTGCTTCAGTCGTGTCTGACTCTTTGCAACCCCATGGACTGTAGCCCGCCAAGCTCCTCTGTCCATGAGATTCTTCAGGAAATAATACTGGAGTGGGTTGTCATGCCCTCCTCCAGGGGATCTTCCTAACCCAGGGATTGAACCTGCGTCTTCTGTGTCTCCTGAATTGCAGGGAGATTCTTTACCACTCACTGGGGAATATCTCTTTACCATTTTACTTTAAAAAAAATCCAACTCTAACCTCTGTGGTAATTTATTTTGTGACCCATAATTTAGACTTCAAGCTCTTTAAGGCAAATCCAGTGCTGAGAATGGTGTTAAATCTGCAAGTTATTTGGGCTGAAATGAATGGAGTTCTGTGTTGAAGTCTCATCATATCACATTTATTTTTGTTTCAATTTTCATCTCATTAGATATACTATTTAGTGTATTTTATGCTTTCTTCTTTCATTTCCCATTGTCAAGATCAAATAGCAGCTTTATTTTGCACTCATGCTCCTAACTTCATCTCCACCTACCAATGATTGTAGTTGTCTCATTTCAAGGATTCCATTACCTCTGAAGTCACCTCTCGAGGCTAGTAGTACTCGATCTCCCAATCTAAAATACGATTCATCTTAATATGAGAAATGGAAAAGAAATAATGTCATCATAAACTAACTCTGGCTGAAAATCTGCTGTACTTCCTCATTATTCAGGGCAGATGAGTTTTACCCCTTAATGCAGAATTATCACATATTTATTCAAGAATTGTGGACCAAATCTTATCTATCACTCTGCTAAGTAAGACTTTTTTAGTGTCATGTAAATTAATCAGTTCTAAGCAATTTGAGGTCTTAAAATATTAGACTTTTCTCATTACTCATTTTATTTTAAACTTATAACCTTCAACTTTGTTTATAGCCTATATTGTAATCCTCATTAAATTTAACATAAAGATAAAATATCCTGGCTTCTCATATCCAACTAGTTTTAAAAATCCAAATATTGTGTGATTTTACTCTATTAATTATATAATGTCTAGTAAGTTTGGATTTTTTAGGGTTTTTTGTTTATTTGTTTTTACCATTTTGAATACTAAATGATCATACTTCTATTGGTCTCCAGAAATTAGAAGTTATTTTTTTTTTCACCATGGAAATGTACTTATCTCACTATCTTCTTGAGGTTTTATTCTTTGTCTTACTACCATAATTCTTCAATTCATGACTCTAAAATATCATAAGACATTCTGTTTTTTTAAGTGCATTGATCCTTTCACTGCTAAGCTTTTATCTTAGTTGAATAAGCATCAAGATTTATGTGAATTTTCTTTTAGAGCATCTTATTTTTCATACATCTTTATTATTTTAACATGTTATTTTTTGCTATGAGCTCTTCTTAAAATGTGTTTTAAAGATAAGTATAAAAGAGAATTAAAGTTAGAGCTCTTAGAAATTTTAGAGCCAATATTATTTTCATGTCTCATTTATACCTTTTGTCTAGTATTTCTCCTTCCTTAGTATCACTGTAAAAGCCCTATTTATTCTGTATAATTCCCATAGCTACAACTGCTGCTTTTAGTTTTACTTTTAAAAATACTTTTTTTCTCTTAAAAGTTTCAACTCATAAAATATCAGGTAGTCTCTAACCTCTAGTTTCCTTTTGAAGCCTTGGCTTGGTTGATTTAGAAGCATAAAGGAACTCTGTTCATTTGAAAGACAAGAAACATGAATCCTGGCATACCTCAGAGATATTTTAAGTTCCAGACTACTGGAAACCGATCATATTTCACAATGCAAAGTGAGTCACACAAATTTTTTGATCTCATAGTGCATATAAAATTTATGTTTACATTATAATTTATTAGGTGTGCAATCTCATTATGGTTAAAAAATAATGTACATACCTTAATTAAAAATACTTTATTGCTAAAAAATCTTTCGCCACCTGATGTGAAGAACTGACTCATTGGTAAAGACCCTGCTTCTGGGAAAGACTGAAGTCAGGAGAAGGAAACAACAGACGATGAGATGGTTTAATGGCATCACCAACTCAATGGACATGAGTTTGAGTGAGCTGGTGAAGGACAGAGAAGCCTGGAGTGCTGTAGTCCATGGGTTTGCAAAGAGTCAGGCTTGACTGAGCGACTGAACTGAACTGAAAAAATGCCTATCAGAGCTTTCAAAGATGACTGATCACAAATTTCCATAACAAAAATAATAACAATGAAAAAGTTTGAGATATGGTGAGAATTACCAAAAATGGGGCACAGAGACATGAAGTGAGTAAATGCTGTTGGAAAAATGGCCCCAATAAATTTGTTAGATGCAAGATTGTTGCAAATCTTCAGTATGTACAAAACACAGCATCTATGAAGCTCAATAAAGCCACATATCTCTGTATTCTATTTCTAAACTCCTTAACCAGTTATTTGCATAAATTTATTTTTTAAACTAGCCACTATTGTGGAATAGAATCAATGATGAGACAAATATTTAAAAGTTTCAAATGCCTCATCATATTTCGAGGGGTTTTTTTCTTAAACAAGTTTAGATAATAATATATAAATATTCTTGTACTTACTGCATGAATAGGTAAATACTAATAATTTATTATGTTTGTTTTATTATTTAAATAAATAAAACAAGATATTACTGATAAAGTCGAAGTCCATTTATACTTTATTACTTGGTCTCACCTCTACCCCAGAGACATTTACTATCAGAAGTTTATGTCTATTCTTTAGTCCATATTTTAATAAAAAGAAGAGGAGGAGGAGGAAGAGCAGAAGGAATATATTTAAAGTATTGACATTTTATGTTTGTTGAACATTCACTATGAATCAGGGACTCTTCAAAGTGTTTCTAAATGCTTTTCACATATAAACTCATTTAATTTTCAAAACAAATAATTTTTGTAGATAATAAAATTGAGGTACAGAGAGTTTAAATTGCACAAGGTCACACAGATTATAAATTCTGGAAACAGAATGTAAACTCAACAATTGTACTACATATAGATGTATGCTGCTGCTGCTGCTGCTGCTAAGTCGCTTCAGTTGTGTCCGACTCTGTGCGACCCCATAGACGGCAGCCCACCAGGCTCCACCATCCCTGGGATTCTCCAGGCAAGAACACTGAAGTGGGTTGCATTCCCTTCTCCAATGCATGAAAGTGAAAAGTGAAAGTGAAGTCACTCAGTTCTGTCCGACTCTTTGTGACCCCATGGACTGCAGCCTTCCAGGCTCCTCCATCCATGGGATTTTCCAGGCAAGAGTACTGGAGTGGGGTGCCATTGCCTTCTCCATATAGAGGCATATGCATCTTTTAATTATGCTTAACATTATTATAGGGCTTCCCTGGTACCTCAGCAGTAAAAGAATCTGCCTGCAATGCAGGAGAAGTGGGTTCGATTCCTGGGTGAGGAAGATATCCTGGAGAAAGAAATGACAACCTACTCCGGTATTCTTGCCTAGAAAATATGGACAGAGGAGACTGGCAGGCTACAGTCCACGGGGTCACAAAGAATCGGACATGATTTAGTGACTAAAGGAAAACAAGAGTATCATTATATCATGTTTAATATCATTTACACTGTTTGAATACTTGTTTTTAGTTCAGTATTTTATTTTTGAGATGCACTTTTAGTTTTTTTGTCAAAAATGAGCATATTGTTGTAAATATTTATAAAAATTTCTTCTTACATATATCTAATAACAGGATTTCTGGATCTAGTGAATACACATTTCAATTTTTGGTGAAGATTATTAAATTGTTCTCCATGGTAGTTATATTTACATGTCCATCAGATTTCAGAATTTTCTGTTTATTTCATATATTTTCTAATACTTTATACTGTCAGGAATACTTCCTTTCCATTCAGATATGTGTGAATGAGAACTTAAAAATTTATTTTCCTTGAGAGAGATGGGATATTCGTTTTTTTTCTGAAATCTCCCTTTTTTCAAATTACATTTAGAATTATTTGTCTCTTCATTAATATGTAAAAATTGTAACAAACTATGCATTCACACCTTGTGTTGTAAATATATTTTTCCAATTTGTCACATATTTTTAAATCACCTTTTTGCATTCTACATACATTTATTATTTGCTAATTTTAATATTAATCTACTACTCTTACTTTTATAATTTGTGCCCTTTAAAAACCCTTCCCTTCCCACAGATGGCAGAGCAGTTTGTTTTACATTTTAATGATTCCACTGTTCTGTGAACTTTGCATGTGTAGTATAAAATAATTATGTCTAATTTTATTAGGTTTCATATTTTAAAAAAGCAGTGATTTCATTGCCATTCAGTGAATTCTTATCCTTTTCTTGTGCTGTGCTGTGCTTAGTCGCTCAGTCGTGTCCAATTCTTTGCCACCCAAAAGACTGTAGTCTACCAGGCTCCTCTATCCATGGGGATTTTCCATGCAAAAATTTTTCATGCCCTCCTCCAGGGGCTCTTCCCAACCTAGGGATAGAACCAAGGTCTTCCCCATTGCAGGAGGATTCTTAACTACTTGAGCCACAGGAGCCAATCCTAAAGGAAATCAGTCCTGAATATTCACTGAAAGTACTGATGTTGAAGCTGAAGCTCTAATACTTTGGCCACCTGATGTGAAGAACTGACTCACTGGAAAAGACCCTGATGATAGGAAACATTGAAGGCAAGAGGAGAAAGGAACAGCAGAGGATGAGATGGTTGGTTGGCCTCATCAACTCAATGGACATGAGTTTGAACAAACTCTGGGAATTGATGATAGACAGGGAAACCTGGTGTGCTGCAGTCCATGGGGTCACAAAGAGTCAGACACACTTGGGCTGAACTGAACTCAACTGAGCCTCTGGGGAAGCCCAAGAATACTGGAGTGGGTAGCCTATCCCTTCTCCAGGGCATCTTTTGGACCCAGGAATCAAACTGGGGTCTCCTGTATTGCAGTCGGATTCTTTACCAGCTGAGCTACCAGGGAAGCCCAAAATACTTGAGTGGGTTGCTATTTCCTTCTCCAGGGATGGAACAGGTCTCTCCTGTGTCTCCTATATTGGCAGGCAGATTTTTTAACTCTGTGCCACCTGGGAAGCCCTTTCTTCCTGACTTACAAATGCTAACTCAGAACCAGTGGCTCATGGGGAAGAAATGGGAAAGCCATTTTGCGACTAATCTGAATTGATTTTTATAACTCTATCTAACACGTTATGAGCTTCTCAGGTGGCTCTGTGGTAGAGAAGCCCCTGCTAATGCAGAAGACACAGGAGAAATGGGTTCAATCCCTAGGTTGGGAAGATACCCTGGAGTAGGAAATGACAACCCACTCCAGTATTCTTGCCTGGAAAACTCCATGGACAGGGGAGCTTGGTGGATCCCTGGGTCACAAAGAGTTGGACACAACTAAGCATACACACCACCATAGCATATTATGAGAGAGTTATTTTAAACATAGAAATGAAAGAAAATAAAGTCCAAAAATCTGAGAACTTGTAAGTGTGGAAAAGCAGATTGTCACCAACAACATCTCCCATCTCACACGCTCTCCAGCAGTGTGACTCTGCCACTTTCCCTAAAGACGTGGAAACACTTTCTCCCAACTCTTGAATCTAGATGGATCTTGAGAGTGTTTTAACCAACAAATAAGGCAGAATGACTCTGTGCCATTTTCTGGCTCAGGTTTTAAGTGACTTGTCAGCTTTCTCTGTCTGCTAGTAACAACTATACAAAGGGCAATTGCCCTGGGATCACCAAGCCATCAGAAGCCCAGCTCACTTAAGGAGACCTGGAGGCTCAGATGCCACATGGGAGGCAATGAGAGGATGGGCACCAATGAATCCATTATGTAAGTAAAAAAACTACCTGGAAAGCAGATTTCCTGGCTCTAGATACCTCTGCTGACATTATGTGTATAGGAGACAGAATCACCAGCTCAGTCCTTCAGAAATTACTGACCCGTAGGATGCTAAGCAAAATAAAATCACTGTCTTAAGGCACTATGCTTTGGTGTTTTGTCACGCAGTAATACATAACTTAAGCAGTGTATACCTCAAGCAATAAGAAAGAAAATGGAAAAAATAAAAGTAAAATGTTTAGAGCCATCAAGTCACTTAATAGGATATTAGCTCTACAGCAAAGGTCAGCTAAGAATAATTCCTTCTAATCAGACCCACTCAGATTATCTAGGTTCATTTACTTAAAGGAAACTTACTATCCATGTGAATCATATCTGCATAATTTCTTCACAGCAACATCTAGATTAATATTCGATTGAATAATTGGGCAAATTGACACATAACAGTATCACATCATATAAATCTCTCATTTCAGATGATCTGAATATAAATACCCATTAAAATGTGTTGTGGGAGGGGAAATATGGATCAGTTAGCAAAGAAATAAGGCAGACAGAGGGTTATGTCTGGTAAAAAATTTTGAGTATAGCTACTGACACACCAAATAGATCAAGGACCTACAAAGATTTTACTGATGGAAAAATCATGGGTTTGGACCAATAACTCTTTCTCCATAATATGTGCTTGTGAAACTGAGTACAAGCTATTATCCTGACATATTTTCCTTCAAATTCTCTGCTCCAGTGACAATGAACTACCCTCTCAGACAGCAATGTTCTTCTTAATCCTACAGCATGAATATAGTCTGAACACTCTAAGCTACTAAAGCAAAGAGATTTTAAAAGACGATGTAGTGAAACACAATAAAAATGTTTCTTTTACTTGCAGTAATCCAGGATAGGTGTTTCAGTACAGGAAGATGAAGGGATGGATGGAGCTCTTTTTTGCACAGTTATTCACAAAGAGTGAGACTCAGCTTAGCAACTGAACAACAATGAACAATTCCAAGTCCTAAGCTGATGGTGGCTCTGCCATTGACACTTAGCTTCCAAGGTTTCTGTAATCATCACTATTCAAGTCCATGAGAAACAGAAC
The DNA here is from genome assembly GCF_042477335.2 of Ovis canadensis. Lineage (NCBI taxonomy): Eukaryota > Metazoa > Chordata > Mammalia > Artiodactyla > Bovidae > Ovis > Ovis canadensis. The sequence goes on from NC_091250.1 coordinate 79,152,497, forward strand.
GTTGTGGAAGAGCATACCTCCAGTTTCATGGACCATCTCTGGAAATAGCATGCCTGACTTCTGGTCATTCTCCTTTAACGGAAGCTTACTCACATGATGTCATTCTGAAGGGCTGAAGTGTATAGTCCTTGACCAGGCAGTTATGTACTGGATGCAACTACTTGGCCATGGAAGGAAAAAGTATAGATAACGATGAACAGACTTGTCACTTATTGTTAAATTTTATTTGTCCTTAAGAACTCAGTTCATATGCCATCTGCCCTGAAACATCTTTCCTGACTCCATGAATAGTGGTACAGCATTCCTCTCATGGGGCTTCCCTAGTGGCTCAGATGGTAAAGAATCCACTTGCAATGTGGGAGACCTGGGTTCAGTCCCTGGGAAGGGAAGAGCCCATGGAGAAGGAAGTAGCTACTCACTCCAGTATTGTTGCCTGGAGAATTCCACGGAGAGAGGAGCCTGGCGGGCTATGGTCCATGGGATCGCAAAGAGTGGGACATGACTGACTAGCACTTTCACTTTCAACATCCTTTTCATGTGTTCTCATAGTCTACTTCCTACTGATATATCATCCTTCCAATTATATAGTGAGTTTCTTGATGGGAAAGACCTATTATTAATTTTAATATTTTCAATACATAGCAGGTTGCTAACCACATAATAATGTCATTCTCCAGAAAATAAATTAGATTGAATTAAATTAAAATGAAATTATATGGAATGTGCCAAGATTGACAAAGAAAGAAAATAAAAGTACTGCAAACTGTGAGAGGCCAGTGTTAGGGAAGTCAGGCAAAGGAACAGCTCTATCAAATACTTCAGAGAAACTAATTATGTCTGAAAGAAGTTTGCTAGTTTCAGCTAATGAACAGAGGTAAACAGGTAGAGATAGTAAAGAAAAGGGGAAATAAAAGGTGAAACTAGCTGACCAAAAAAATCTAAGGAAGATTTTGTTTTGTTTCAAAAATAGGAAGTCATGGCTTTCCCAAAAGGTATCATAGGGTATGAAAAGTAAACAGCTTGTTCTATAATTGTTCCCAAGTGTCTAGACTTGGATTCAATTATTTTATACTAAGTACAAATAGCATACAAGGTTAATGATGTCCAATTTTTGTTTTTCTCTATTGACAAAGAATTATACTTTCTAAAATAGCTGAGCAGGAATGCAATTAAACAAGTATACATTATTACTAGAATCAGGATATTTTGAGTGACTTGAGTTTTCAAATATGTTCCAATTCTCAAAAGCTGATTTCCCCAAAAGTTGTATTTATGCTGGCATTCTTAAGCCAGTTTTGAATATGTTTAAAAATGAAAATTTAATTTTTTATCCTTTTGTTAGAAACTCAATCTATGCATCTTTGTTAGCTTCAGGGCACTGTAAATCATACTACTATTTACCTCTGCTCTGACAAAACTTTATTCTCATGTACCCAAAATAAACACATTGCACGTTTTTTAACCTTTTTGTATCTCAAGAATGAAAATACTCTGCATGTATTTTCTTCTTTCATTCTCATTTTGGCCTCCCTAGATTTCAAGAGTGCACAAGAGAATCCTGCTGACCAAGATAAAGTCATCAGAAAACTGTACAATCTTGCAGAGAATACCCTGCTCTGGAGCATCGCCCTTCTTATTACTCTCTAGCTATCACTCACATAAACTCCCAGAAGGAGTGAAGAAATTCTGTGAATATCAGCCAATTTGGAGGAAAGAAGACCTTGGAATAGTCCAACACTACCAATTTTTCTTCCTGCAGTGTTCTTTGAACCTGGTGATGCAGTTCCTCAGCCCAGATTAAGGTCCTATACTGTGTGTCTCCACAGAACCTTGCACAAATCATGAACTATCCCATAACACACTTTGCTGGAATTCTCCATGTGACCCAATTGGCCCAATTTACGTCCAGTGTCTACCTCATGACACTAAATAAATATGGCTGCCTGGGTGGGATTAAAATTGTTAGAAAAGGTTTATCATGGACTAGAGAGGTGTTTGCTATAGCGGAAGAGTTCTAGTCAGGATTGAAGAACGCATATTAGGATCGTGCATCTGAGTCTGCTGCTAAGAGAGTATATTAATCGCCTTCACAGATATTCCTTTCATTAAGATATGACATCTCAGATACATATGAACTGAAGATGGTAAAAGAACAGGCTTGAGAAGTGAAGTAGGAATATCCCAGGAAAAAAAGACTCCAATGGGAAAAAAAAAAAATTTGCTTTTTGTCTACTTAAAAAATAACTCTCTTCAGTAAGGAAATCTTACTGAAATGAAGCTCAAAGCCCAGTTTCTAATTAGCCGTCCAGGTTTCAGAGAGATGAGTAAAAGAATTTCATGAATAATAATTAGCAAGAGATAAATTAAGCTATGATTTTTTAATTATGAAAAAAAGATTTTTCTCATTACTTGTTTACAAAATGTACATTTATAATTGCAGTTCAACTTTTTTACAATCTTTCTTCAAAGTAAATGGCCTCAAACATGCCAATTCAAATAGTTTTCATTTCTAACTGCTTTATTGAGATATAAATCATATGCCATAAAATTTACCCCTACAGGGGAACAATTAGTGGGTTTTAGTATTCATGGAGAAGGCAATGGCAACCCACTCCAGTACTCTTACCTGGAAAATCCCATGGACGGAAAAGCCTGGTGGGCTGCAGTCCATAGGGTCGCGAAGAATCAGACACGACTGAGCGACTTCACTTTCACTTTTCATTTTCATGCATTGGAGAAGGGAATGGTAACCCACTCCAGTGTTCTTGCCTGGGGAATCCCAGGGACGGGGGAGCCTGGTGGGCTGCCGTCTCTGGGGTCGCACAGAGTCGGACACGACTGAAGCGACTTAGCAGTAGCAGCAGTATATTCATGAAGTTATGCAAACCTCACCACTATGTATTTTTATAACATTTTCGTGTTTTTCCCCAAAAGAAACTTTGTAGCCATTAGCAACAGTTTTCTTCTTATCATCCTCGCATACCTAGGCTTCAGTTCAGTTCAGTCCAGTCGCTCAGTCGTATGCGACTCTTCGCGACCCCATGAACTGCAGCACGCCAGGCCTCCCTGGCCATCGCAGACTCCCGGAGTTCACTCAGACTCACGTCCAGCGAGTCGGTGATGCCATCCAGCCATCTCATCTTCTGTCATCCCCTTTTCCTCCTGCCCCCAATCCCTCCCAGCATCAGAGTCTTTTCCAATGAGTCAACCCTTCACATGAGGTGGCCAAAGTATTGGGAGTTTCAGCTTTAGCATCATTCTTTCCAAAGAACACCCAGGGCTGATCGCCTTTAGAATGGACTGGTTGGATCTCCTTGCAGTCCAAGGGACTCTCAAGTCTTCTCCAACATCACAGTTCAAAAGCATCAATTCTTTGGCGCTCAGCTTTCTTCACAGTCCAACTCTTACATGCATACGTGACCACTGGAAAAACCATAGCCTTAACTAGACAGACCTTTGTTGGCAAAGTAGTGTCTCTGCTTTTGAACATGCTATCTAGGTTGGTCATTCTTGGGTTGGTTTTCTTCCAAGGAGTAAGCATCTTTTAATTTCATGGCTGCAGTTACCATCTGGAATCAAGACTCCTGGGAGATATATCAATAACCTCAGATACCTAGGCTTAGTTCTGGGCAATAATGTACTTTATGTCTCTATAGATTTTCCCATTCTGGAAATTTCATATAAATGGAATCATACCTTATGTGGTCTTTTCTGACTGGTTTCTTTCACTTAGTGTAATGTTATCAAGGTTCATTCATGTTCTAGCATATGCTAATACTTTATTTCTGTTGTGAGAAAAATCCCCATTATAAGGTATACTGCATTCTATTTACACACTTTTTGGTTGATGGATATTTGGATGTCTCCACTTTTTGGCTATTATGAATAATATTGATAAGGACATTTGTACACAAGATTTTGTGTGGAAATAACTTTTTAATTCTCTTGGATATATATATATATCAAAAAGTAGAATAACAGGGCTGTATGATAACTCTATTATAACTTTTTTAGGAATTGCCAAACTCTTTTCTTAAATAGCTGTTCAATTTTACATTCCTACCAGAGACATGTGAGCATCCAATTTATCCACATCCTCACAAATACATTTATTGTATATCTTTTTATTATTTAATTATAATCATCCTGGTGAGTATGAAATGAATGGTTTTGATTTTTGTTTCTTTGATGACTATTTTGAGCAACTTTTTGCTTTTATAATTTGTTCAGATCCCTTGCCCATTTTAAAATAGTTGTATGAATTCTTTATGTATTTCAGACACAATTTCTTTAAGACATACATGTTTTTAAAACATTTCCTCCCACTTTGTGGGTTTTTCTCTCTTAATGGTGCCCTGTCCTTTGAAGCACAAAGAATTTAATTTTGCATAAATCCAATTTATCTGGTTTTACTTTGGTAATTCATAGTTTGATGACATGTCTAACAAATCTTTGCCTAAACTAAGGTCACACTGATTTATGCCCCCTTTTCTTCTGAGAGTTTCACAGTTTTCGCTTTTACATTTCAGTTTATGAACAAATTTGAGTTAATTTTGTGTATGGTGTGAGATAGAGATTCAATTTTAATTCTTTGTGTGTGAGTATTAAGTTGTCCTGAGACCATTCACAGAAAGAATATTTATTCTTTAGCTGAGACATTTGTGGAAAAGAATTACAAAATTGACAAGAATTGATAACTAGAAAAACTATTATTAGCATTCATAGGGAAAAAAGAAATATCTGGATAAAGATCATTAGACTCTTGTTTGGCAGTCCTCTGTATGCATAGGTTACTATTTACCTAAACTAAAAAGAAAAAAAGTTCCACTATTTTTCCCCTGAAATTATTTATGCATTTCATCCCAGATGGCTCACTAAAATAGTTTACTTTCCAGTTCAAGTTTTAAATTGTTTTTTAATAGGTCCTAGGAAAAGGAGATATCAGAGTTCCAAGAAATCTATACTTTCTTCTAATAAAATTTCTCATAATTTTTTGCTACAGGAAGATACTGAACTTTATAAATGAATGTAACATTTATATTTAATCCAGTTTCAAATGCTAAAGGAAAACATTACAGCAAACAATGGTGAGTTCTTTTGCAAAAAATAATAACAGAAATTATTTAAGTTATTCAAATGTTCACTGGAAAAGCTATCAAGGTCCAGCCTTCACTTTTTGGTGGTACATATATATTATCCTGGGGTAGCTTAAAGGAAAAAATATCAAGTATTTGAAGAATCTGAGTAATTTGTTGTTGCTTTTCTTCTTGCTTTGTTTATTATTGTTGTTGTTGTGTATTTTTCTGAATCAGTTGTCAGTCCAATACAGTTTCCAGAAATCTGTATTCACAAGGCTTGTATAAACCAAAATATTATAATGTTTACACAATTCTATATTTTCTAAATTAGAGAGACATTTCTAACAGACCAATGACTGTAATAATAGGACTATTCTAAATCCATTTGCTAGCAAAAAAAAAAAAAAAAACAGAGAAGCCATTATGCAAATGATCACCATGCAAAGGCTGGTCAACCTGCCTGGTGGAGATAATGTATAATGTGGTGGAAAGAGAAAAACCAAAATGTATTTGATTCATTTGATTTCAAGCCTAATGTTTCGTTAATGTTTGTTTTCTGAAAAGATATTAATTAATCACTTTTTAGTCACCTGTTTGGTATATTTGTATTCCTGGTCATTATTCCCATATTTTTTAGGCAAATCATTTTCACTTATTAAAAGAATGTAAGTTTCAGGAATGTTGAGATGCTTTAAGTTTTGTTTGCAATTATATTCTATTGTTCATATTCTAGATGCTTAATAAGAATATTTTACTGAACTTTGAATGAGTCTATTCTATTCAGAAATACACAATTTCCCCATTACACACTAGGAAATGAGAGAGAAGAAAAGAGTTTCCAACAAGTTTATAAATGTTTTCAGTATGGAAATCTATGTGATAGACCTTTGTACATTCACAATCTAAAACTTTCCAGGAACAAGCACAAAAACTAGTAAACATAAAAAATAATAATTGTTGATAGAATTACTTCCAGCAGTCTATTCCTAAAGATGACATATTAGAGGGTTTTGAGTGCCTTCACTTATTTACACTCAAAAAATCCAATTCAATAGATAATTCCTTCATTCCATTTCTTCTTCAAAAGTCTCCAAAGAGAATAAAACCATTCAAGCAATAGTGTTGTTTTGTTTTGTTTTAAACAAGTTTTGCTCATTATTTCATAGCTTGGAAAAGCAACAAACCCTTCTCCAGAGGAGCAATCTACTGTAAGGGCCCTATTGTATTTAGGAAATAGATGTTAGTTTGATTATGATTATTCCCCATTAGGAAATAAAGCTTGACTTTTTTTTAATATCAATGACAGAATAGTTCTTGCAAAACAAAATGATTTAAAATCTTTATTTATTGAATGAATGGTAATGTTAGAAGAATAAACCTCACCATAACAAAACCGGATAGGGGAATTGAGGCATGAACTCCTCAGTATTCATAAAGCAAGTGTCACCTTTATTTGACTTGAAGATATCTATTCTGCATCCATATTTAATTATAGGTCTGCCTAAATTTTATGGCAGTTCGTTATAGGTGAAAGATTTCTAATGCTAAAATGTAAATATATGGCCCCCAAACCTAGGTTCTCTCAATGATTTGCTGGGTGAATTTGGAAATTTAGTGTGCTTCTTTGTAAAAATTTTTAAAAAACTAACAACAAAAACCTCCCTCCATCTATTTTACAGGCTTAATTTAAAACTTTAATGAGATGAGATCTCTGTTAAAAAACAGAGACATTTAGGCTTAGCAACTTGCATGGTGCTGGAATATAAGTCTGAATAAGGTGTGGTCCTGCCTTCACATTATTTAGCCAATAAAGGAAAGATCCACATAGATAGGAAAGTTCTGTAAAAATGATAGTCCTCAGGAAGACAATGTAGAAACATAATTCCATAAAAGTCTATAACTGCTAAATTTCTTCTTCATCTCCCTTAAAAGTTTTCTGAGGTTAGTTTTCTGAAGTTCATTTTAACTCTGGGAATGGAAAAGTCTATTTTTTAAAGATAGTTTCTTTTAAATCCTGTGTAGATTGTGTAGCATCAGTTTCAAAGGCATGGCCTATTTCTTGAATCTAAGAGAAAATTGAAGACAGAAATATATATATATATATATATATATATATATATATATATATATATATATATTATCCTTGGTTGTTATTCTCATTATAAATGGAAAGAGGTTTCACCTGAATTATTTGAATGTCAGAAGTCATGAAAAAGCTAGAGTTTATTACTATTCCAAAAGCAAGTGAGCGCTTTTATTAAACCTAAATCACTAATTTCTATGATGCCATCTTTATTTCTTATCACTAACCATGTGACCTGAGGCAAGTTATTTGGATTTTCAAAACTCTCAGTTCTTCCAAATGTGAACTGGAGATAATAATAATACCTAACTCAGAAAGCATTTGAAATGGAGCCATTTGAATACTGAACACAGGAGCATATTAAAAGAATCAACACATTTTAGCCATTTGTATTCTTATCACAGAGATTATAAGGTTAACTTCATAAATGACCTTCCCAGTCATTTTATGCTGTGCTCTGAAATTCCAAACCAGTTCCACAAATAGTCAGCTTCCTCTGGCTTTCTTCCAATGGACCAGCAAAGGTGCTGTCAATAGCATTACCTTGACCAGGCAAAGGAACTGAAGGGAAAAGAATTATTTATTGTGAAAAAGAGGAAGCTGTTGAGTTTCCAAGGAAATTGTATTGAATTAAATAGAAGATAACACTTATTTCAGTGAAGTTTGATGGGAGGTATGAAGTGGGGAAGAAGTGACAGCTGAGGGAAGATGCAAAGAGCTCTAAAGAGCTAAGAGAAAACTCGGGGTTTTTAAATTATTATTATTATTTTAACAAGAAGAGTAATCAGTTTCTCAGCAATTGCCCTAGCTTACTTATTTATTTCATGTTGGCTTCTTGATATTTGCTTCATTAACTGCAAAAGATTTTCCAACAGGTATAACAGATTACAGCTACAGATTTTCTCATTTATAATAATGTGGCAAGAATGTAGCTTTCTACAACCATCAAATAAAAATTCTGAATTTCAGTTTGATTAGACCAACATGGGCCAATAACTGTGACCAGAGTAAATATATATGGTCATTGATTTAGCCTTAGGTTGTTGTTCAATCTTCAACTCATGACTGCACCAACAGGTACTGTGATTATGTTAATTTTCCTACATCAATGAGTGGGCATCTATGGAGCCAAAGGTGGGGTTAACACCCACCCATATTATATGACTGCCACACAGAAAAAAAGAAATACCCCAAGGGGTGTGAATTTCCCAAGAACAAATCTGCAGTTTGCTTTTAAAAAAAAAAAGGCAGTGGGTGGGTGGTAATGAGGTGGAAGTGACTGGTAAGAATATAACTGACTAATGGTATTCCAGACCAATGAGCTTCCCTGATGGCTCAGCTGGTAAAGAGTCCACCTGCAATGCAGGAGATGCAGGAATTGCATGTTTGATCCTAGAGGAGGAAAGTGACAACCCATTCCAGTATTCTTGCCTGAAAAATCCCGTTGACAAAGGAGCCTAGAGGGCCACGGTTCAAAAGGTCCCGCAAGAGTGGACCACGATTCTTGGATGCATGCATCCAAAACAAAGAGTCACTTTTAGTTCAATTGGTAAGTGTCATCATTTTTATTGGAAAATAGGCAAACACAGAGAGATAATACCTACCATTTATGGATTTTGCCTTGCACTCTCTACCTGCAATGTTCAAAGTATATCTGTAAGCCTTGAAATACATTTGGTATGGAAGTAAAGTTTTAATTTCCTCATTTTACAGATCACACAATGATTCAGGAAATTTGAGAAACTTGCTCTATGGGCACAAATGTAGCAAGTTACAGAACTAGAATTCAAGGGCAGTTATGCTTGACTCCAAAGCTTCTGCTCTCTTTCTACCACTCTATACTACCCTCACCTGATCCTGCAAACTCAGCAGTAACAAAAATTTCCAAAGCAGTAAATAATATATTTAACACTCTTTGCTGGAAGCAAGGATGAATATCAAATTGTCACTGAAGATGTACTAAACAACCATAAAATAAGTAGAAGCGTAATTAACATAAACTTTTTGGAAGGGATTATAATGTACATTGAAACAAATTATATGTACTTTTTGATCTATTTTATTGCTAGAGGATACAATTTTAAGTTTAAAAAGACATGGATACAAGAATATTAATGGCAGTAGTTGACAGAATAAGATAGGAAATAACCCAAATCATAAGTGTTCAAGGATGGTGGAAGGGACGTGCTACACTTATTAAAGGAATAGTGAGGAAGGAGACTAAAACTTACGGACATAGGAAGAGCATTCCAGAATGTAGAATCATTTAGAGCAAAATACAAGGGTGGGAACAAGCTTAGCAAGTTTACAAAAGAGCAGAGAGGCTAACATGGTTAGAACAGCATGAGGGAGGGTGAAAATATGAGATAAAGGCAGAGCTAAGCTCAATAAAATGAATGTAAGGCATTACACTCGTAAACGTTAGTGTACACTGGCCTATGGTTGCACACTTAGATTATATGTATATGTATATATTCGAGCGTAAGAACAACTGATCTAAGAACTTGGCAGCTAAAATAGGGGGGATAAGATCAGGAGGCTGAAGAAGTGACAATTTTGAGAAAATAATAGCTTAACTTTATTTACATCCTTCATTGATGAAGGACAGATTATGACATAATTTCAGAGACAGCAAGAATGCTGATTCTCGTTCTTGGCTATAGGAGTAGAAGGCTATGTTGACCAGAAGGGAGTTAGGGGAAAAAAAGGTGTCTACTAGCTCAGTTCATGTAATGAATGTGAAGAGATTGAGCTAATTTTTGAGAAAAATTCTAAAGAAACATAACTGCTTGTTGCAATACAGCAAGGACACTATTAATAATTTAAAAAGGAACACAAGAAATGTGATTTTCCAAATAATTTAGAGACAATAAAATTGATTTTTTTTCTTTTGAGATTTTCTTTTTTAACATGGATTAATTACTCCCTTAAACTATCCAAATAAAAATTAAGTATTATACTTAATTAGACTGTTTTTCTCCATAAAATCAATGCACTTATGTTAACATCACTGTAAATTACAGAAACTCCACTGAAATGCATAATAATGTCACTAACAGTGCATATGAATTCTGTTTTCTATATTTATTGCAATCTATTTAGTAACTTGAGAAAGGTAGGTTCTTAATCATGTTAGGTAGTTGTGTCTATCTTGATTACATTACCAAATAACTTATTGTAGAGAAAATTAAGTGACTATTGATTACAACTCTATGAATTTCCTAATTAATTTTAAGATTTTAAAATGTAAGTCTTAGTTATGTTTTGGATTTGCTGTCCTATTCTTTTTGCCTACTATTTTTGTGATATCACTCCAGTTGCAGCCAAGCCAGTCCTGGAAAGCAGCCCAGGGATAAAATGTAAAGACCAGAACTGAATCAAGCACAGCACAACATACAGCCATAGAGGACCTGGGAGAAGATAAGGATGACAGAGGGAAGGAAGTTCAGGAGAAACTTACAAGTGGAACGGAAAGGGAAAACCTTAAGGCTGCCAGATACTTACCCATATCAGAGTCAGATGAATAAGTAATGTGAGACAAGAATACATAGTTCACCTAGTATGATAACCACACTGAATAAAGAAAGTCACAAAGGGAAAAACAAATATGTAACATCACTTCTGTGGGACGTAAAATATGACACAAATAAACTCATCTGTGACACAGAAACAGACTCACGGATACAGAGGATAGACTTGTGGTTGCCAAGGAGCAGGGCATGGATGAGGGATGGACTGGGAGCTTTAGATTAACAGATGCAAACATTATGTATAAGATGGGTAAACTATAAGGCTCTAGTGTATAGCATAGGGAGCTACATTCAGTATTCTATGAAAAAAACATAATGAAAATCAATGTATAATATGTATAACTGAATCACTTTGCTGTACAGTAGAAATTAATACAACTTTGCAAATCAAACTACAATTCAATAAAATTAATTTTTAAAAAAGAATACATAGTTCAGAATCTACCTGTAAAAAATTTTGTTTATATAGATACAACTATCTGTTGAAAAATAAATTTAAAAAAGTGCTTTTTTCCCATATGTATTAATTTGATACAATTTCTAATTAATCACTAAAGTGAACAATGAAGAAAATCTGCAGCCTAATACAATACTGTAAAGCAATTACCTTCCAATTAAAAAAAAAATTTAAAGAAACTAAAGTACACCCCCAAGATCAGCAACAATCTGAAAGCCTATTGTCTTTAACTTCTTAAAAAGGATTCGATATATTCACTACAATAGTTATTTCCCCAATAGAATTATTTTCTTTATAAACATGATAAAAATGAGACACAGTTCCTCACATCAGGAGAATCAACACTTAAAAATGATAATCTTGCAGATAGATGATGTAATTCTATTATAATTATTGTTGATTGGCTGTAGTGACATTCTGCTCCCTACCAGGTGGAGCCTAACTCCTGGCATCTGGTTTTCCCCTTTAGCTCACTCTCCATTTCTCCTGTCTCCTTTGCTTATTTCAACTCTTCAGTTTGACTTAAAAAATTCTTGTGTCCCAGGACTTATCCTTGGAACCCCTCTCTTTTCTAACTTCATGGACTTTCTAGGTAAATTATCAGTTTCAAGACCTTAAATACTGCATGTATGCTGCGTGCGTGCATGCTAAGTCGCTTCAGCCATGCCCAGCTGTCTGTAACCCTATGGACTTCAGCCCTCCAGGCTCCTCTGTCCATGGGATTCTCCAGGCAAGAATGCTGGGGTAGGTCGTGGTGCCCTCCTCCAGGGGACCTTCCCGGCCCAGGGACTGGCCCAGCGTCTCACATCTTTGGCATCTGCAGGCGGGTTTTGTTTTGTTTTGTTTTGTTTTCCACTACCAGTGCCACTTGAATTCTCTTGTTTAAACTCCAGACTCATGTTTATATTTACTTGTATTATATTTATATTTATTTATATCAGACTCATCAAAACTGAACTTTTGAATTTCTTCCTGAGTCTCCTCTATCCCCAATATTGCTCATTCTCAGTAATAACAACTTCATCATTTCATTTTCTTACATCAAAAACATGAATCATTTTTTACTTCTCTCACATAAAACAATGTTGAGTCTTCAAAAGACATTCAGAATTGTAAATAAGTTCATTCATAACATTATTTTTTAGATTCTACCCATAAGCAATATGATATTTGCCCCACATGATATGATATTTATCACACATACACATTGTAATATATTTGTCTTTCTCTGTCTGACTTTGTCTGATTTGCTTTACTTAATTGCCAGGTCCATCTATGATGCTGCAAATGGCATTATTTCATTCTTTGTATGGCTGAATAGTATTCCATTGTATATATGTACTAAATCTTCTTTATCTATTCCTCTGTCAATGGACATTTTTAGGTTGCTTCCGTGTATTGGCTATTGTAAACAGTGCTGCAATGAATACTGGGGGGCCCATATCCTTTCAATCTGTATTTTTCTCTGGATATAGGCCCAAGAGTGAGATTATTGTCTATATCCAAACATCCTCATATTATAAGGATAACAATCATTTTAGATTAGGATCCATACTACTTACCTCATTTTAACTTAATAATCTCTGTTAAGATGCTATCTCAAATACTGTCACATTCTGAGTTACTGTAAATTCGAATATCAACATAAAAATTTGGGCAGTTTTGGGAGTGGGGAATACAATTTAGCCCATAACAACCACAAATTCATATTCAATATCATGAATCTGAAATTTAACTGAGTCTGAATTAAATGACAGATACTGTGAATAAGTTTCTGCTGCTTGGAAGGTGAGGAGAAAACATGAAACAAAGGATTAATAAACAAAATGAATTAGCTTTGGACATGCACTCACCATTCAGGTCCTGGGAAATTTTTCATATCCACTGCTACCCTGATTCACTGAGTAGAATACTATTAAAACAAAATTTTTTGCATAAATCTCCAAAAGAGGTCTAACTTGTGACTTAGACCCAGCCATTAGATCTAGAATGATAAAACTGATTGTTATGCATTGAAAATTAGAGCCATTCAAGTTGTACCTTATTGTATTTAAGCTCTGACCCTTGCTATTTTGTAAAATAAATTAGCTTCAAGAATGCTGAATTGAAAATGTTGTCTTGATTATTCATCTCTTGGGCCTTAGACTTTTTTATTTTCCCAGGCCACCGAAGACTGAATAAATGCCTGAAAGCCTTCATACCCACAAAAAACCTGCTGTGGTATTTATCAACTGATTTTTTTTTAAGGCCACTTAGGAGACTACACCTGGTACATGCAGAAAATGGATTATTGTTGGGGTTTGTGTTGTTTAGAATCCTTAAATCTCAGCTACAGTGTTTAATGAGTTTAGTTAAAATGAGTAATTTTTATAAAAATTCAAAATGAGAAAATGGGAGTTTTAAATATTCTGTGTTTGCTAACACTTGGTTCAGAGGGCTTATCTGGAAATTTAACAACTACACTACAGATAAATTATAAGCATTTCTAAGCCTGGCTGCTGGGGAATCAGGGTAGAATTCAGGTTGTGACAGGTTTCAAATGTCAAGTTCATGGTGAATGATCCTGGAGCTAATCTGCCCCACCCTCTTGCTTCTAACGTTTCTCTAAGTCCTCTGGCTATGAGTTGAGAGAATTCAGGTACAGAATTTTAGAGATTCTTCATTATGACTCCTGAAAAGTTTGATAGGAATGACTGATCCCCTCCAAATCTTAGAACTTACAGAAAACTCCTTTTAGAAGTTAATGAAAAACGGGTTAGATGATTGGTGAAAACCCTCTCAGGGATCAACACTAGGCATTCGAAAGTAGTTTAGCAGCATTGTCCACTGACCAAGAGCAGGATGACTATAGAAACAATTAATAATAGGTACAATGTAAACACTGGTAGTGAAGCCTGGGTATTTAGCAGTCACAAATGGCTCTAGTTATGTAAGGAAAAAAAAAAGAAAACCACCCTTCTGGTGCATAACTATAGGATTTGCTTACAATTCTAGCAGCATAAATGGCTTCAAATTCCCATCCTGCTGTGTGACTTTAAGAAAGTCCTTAAACTCTTTGAACCATTGTTTTGCTTTGTTTCTGTGTCCTGTATCCTAGGAAAAAATACTGCCTACTTTGTGGAATTGAAGGATTACAATGTAAACAGATAATTAAACAACATAACAACTGACTCATTGGAAAGGACCCTGATGCTGGGAAAAATTGAAGGCAGGAGGAGAAGGGGACGACAGAGGATGAGATAGTTGGATGGCATCACCAACTTGATGGACATGAGTTTGAGCGAGTTCTGAGAGTTGGTGATGGACAGAGAAGACTGGAGTGCTGCAATCCATGGGGTCGCAAAGACCCCAACTGTTGGACACAACTGAGCAACTGAACTGAACTGAACTGAATATCTCTTAACGCTTTCAACACCTAAGCATGCATAAGTACACATATATGATTGCAAGTATGTACAATAGAAGCTTCCCAAATGCTTTCTCATTTGATTTGGAGTTTATTATTTCAAAAAGAATATTTGGGATGACTAAGAATAAAAGAGAATCAGCTCAGGTCAGTTCAGTTCAGTCGCTCAGTCGTGTCCGACTCTTTGAGATCCCATGTCCATCACCAACTCCCGGAATTCACTCAGACTCACGTCCATCGAGTCGGTGATGCCATCCAGCCATCTCATCTTCTGTCGTCCCCTTCTCCTCTTGCCCCCAATCCCTCCCAGCATCAGAGTCTTTTCCAATGAGTTGACTCTTCACATGAGGTGGCCAAAGTACTGGAGTTTCAGCTTCAGAATCATTCTTTCCAAAGAACACCCAGGGCTGATCTCCTTCAGAATGGACTGGTTGGATCTCCTGGCAGTCCAAGGGACTCTCAAGAGTCTTCTCCAACACCGCAGTTCAAAGCATCACTTCTTCGGCGCTCAGCTTTCTTCACAGTCCAACTCTCACATCCATACATGACCACTGGAAAAACCATAGCCTTGAGTAGACGGACTTTTGTTGGCAAAGTAATGTCTCTGCTTTTCAATATGCTATCTAGGTTGGTCACAAGACAATTCTAAATGATGTGAAGATATTTATTGTTTTCTTTGAATTATTTTCTCGGTGCTTAACTGGTTGAGAAGAGCCAGGCCTTATGAGATATCAAAATAAATAAAAATAAAAACGAATGTGCATGTTTGGTATGCACAAATTTGGTATGTGATGATGAGAAAAAAGACAACATTAATATTATTAATAGTAAGTACTTATGTAGCTATTACAATGTTCCAGACATTAAGTGTTTGCGTATATTTAGTCAAGGCTATGGTTTTTCCAGTGATCATGTGTGGATGTGAGAGTTAGACTGTGGAGAAAGCTGAGAGCCGAAGAATTGATGCTTTTGAACTGTGGTGTTGGAGAAGACTCTTGAGAGTCCCTTGGACTACAAGGAGATCCAACCAGTCCATTCTGAAGGAAATCAGCCCTGGGATTTCTTTGGAAGGACTGATGCTGAAGCTGAAGCTCCAGTTCTTTGGCCACCTCATGTGAAGAGTTGACTCACTGGAAAAGACTCTGATGCTGGGAGGGATTGGGGGCAGGAGGAGAAGGGGACGACAGAGGATGAGATGGCTGGATAGCATCACCGACTCGATGGACATGAGTCTGAGTGAACTCCGGCAGTTGGTGATGGACAGGGAGGCCTGGCGTGCTGTGATTCAAGGGGTCGCAAAGAGTCACACATAACTGAGCGACTGAAATGAACTGAACTGAACTGATATATTAACTGAATTGGTCCTGACTATAGGGTAATTATTATTATTGTTCCCATTTTATAGATAGGAAACTAGGGAACAAAAATCAAAGCTTTGTGACCAAGATCATATCCCTAGTAATTGGTAGAGATGGGTTTTGATATGAGTCATCTGATTACAGAGTCTATGTACTTAACAACTTCACCACTTTCCCATGGTGTTTCCATGCGCCAGAAACTTTGGCAAATTCTTTCATTTATCTTATAACATTAATGTTTAGATGGGATTTCTATTTCAGTTATACGGGATAAGGTTCAAAGATGCTTAACGATTTAAAAGTCAAGCTCTAAGAACTGACAGATACAGAATTTTCACTTAAGAACTCCAAATCCTGTGTTCTGTGCAGCAGTTGTCAGCACTATATTGGATGAACATCTTGTAAAAATTTTTAGCTATCATTGTTTAATTAATTTTAAATTAGTAAAGATATTCCATTCTCTTTACTGAAGTTAACTTGTCTGGCTGAGGCCATAAATGTAATCGGAAAGGGAGTCTGCTAGCTATAACACCTGAGGCAAACAATAGAATAAACTGTGATTGTAGCTGTAGGTTCTGATTTACAGTCACTGAAACTGAATCATACTGTTTGAGAGACTCCTGGTTTCCATTAGTTAGGCATCTGGATATTGCTGTAAAATATCTCAAATGATGGTTAATAAAAGATGAGAACTCCAAATAGAAAGTATAAATTGTCAAGAATGGTTAGTTAAGTCGCTCAGTCGTGTCCAACTCTTTACGACCCCGTGGACTCTAGCCCCTTGGGCTCCTCCATCCTTGAGATTCTCCAGGCAAGAATACTGGAGTGGTTGCCATTTCCTTCTCCAGGGGATCTTCCCGACCCAGGGATCGAACCCAGGTCTCCCGCATTGCAGGCAGACGCTTTAACCTCTGAGCCACCAGAGAAGCCACCAAGAATGGTGGGGGGGCGGGAATCCACCAAGTCCACAACTGTCTACTTTCAAGGTAAAATGTGTCTCCCCGTAAAGAGGAATGAACATGAGGATGTCTCTATAATGGGCTGTGATTGATTTCCTGGGTGACTAATAGCAATCAGTCTCTTCCTTTTGAATCACACCTCATATGTCACAATTCAAAGAGCCTTGATGCCAGCTAATGTCTGCACCCAGAAAGAACAAGTAATGAATTCACAGATTGCCTTTCTTTCTATACTTCATTTAAGAAAGCTAATTGTTTAGGGAATAAACTCTCTCTGGCTCATTGGTTTAATAATACAGGAAACTTGAAATTTCACAAATCTTGCATTTCACAGTAGGAAGCCAAACTCACACTAAATGAACAATCCTCTCTTAACCCATAATTGTGATAAAAGCAGAGAGCCTTATTCATTATTAAAATGTAAACAGATAATGAATGAATTTACTAACTATTCTTTCCTGCTGGGGCATTTAGCCTTTGGGTAGCTTTTAGCTCTAAAATATAAATAAAACACCTCCTCATTAATCTGAAACAAAAGATCACAAATTAAAATATTTTGTTCATCAAAACTGATCTTTTAGCTCAACAGACCTCCACAGCAAGAATGTCTCCAGATCACTTATGGGAAATGTCACTAGTATTTTATTATTTTACTATTTTGTGCATTAATTATCATGGATTTCAAGTAGACCTACCATAATATCATATGCATGCATTTGCTTTTTGTAATGCAAATTCAGAATAGGAAAGAAAGTTTTGAAGCTGCAGGTAATATATACTTGGAATTTTTTATAATCCTAGGTACATCCAGGGAAATAAACCTCCCTTGTGAATGTCATCAGTTATGTGGTTTCATAAATAAAATAGGTTGAGAACCACTGTTTAGTTTGTTAATATTTTAAGTTGAAGTTAAAGTATCAATTCTCATAGTCAAAATTATACATAAGCAGTACAAACTTAAGAGATACCCAGTCCTTGTCTTCTAATATTTATGTTAAAAGATAAGACTCCTATCACAGAGTAATAAGTAATGTATTAATACATGACAAAGTAAAAACATAAAAATAATAACTGCTAAAAATAGCTATAATTCCTGGAGTTTTGATATATAATAGATACTGTGTATATACCTAATCCAGTATGCTTGCGTGTGTGCCGTCAGTCTTTGCAACCCCATGGACTGTCACCCACCAGGCTCCTTTGTTCACGGAATTCCCCAGGCAAGCATACTGGATTAGGTTGCCGTGGCCTCCTCCAGGGGATCTTCCTGACCCAGAGATTGAACCCACATCTCCTCTGGCTTCTGCACTGCAGACAGATTCTTTACCACTGAGCCACCTGGGAAATACATATATATATGCATTTGGTACTTTATGTTCCTCCCAACAGTACATGAACAATATGTTATTTCTCCATTTTTAAAGGAGAAATATGAGGCTAAGAGAGGTTAAATATCCCTTGTAGCCAAATGGTGAAAGCAAGATTTAAACCTAGAGATTACTCAGAATTGCGTGTGTATGTTTTTCCCATATGCCATTAAACAATGTGAACAACAACTATGAATTAGACTTATGTCTGATATTTAGCCAAGGTCAAAAATGAGTGAGACTAGAGAAATAGGAAAGGGTTGAGAAAGATATTGTTAAAATTCTAAGATGGATCCCACAGATTTTGTCTTCAAAATATTTAATGATTTCAGAAAACATTAGCAAGGGTTAAATAGAAAAATGGGATCTGAATTTGAATGTTATTTTGTTAAAAAAAATTTCAGATGGAAGACATGAAAAAATAGACCGATGTGTTAGTAGCTGTTAGCTCTACACAGTGGGATCATGTGAAATCTTATTTTTTTAATGTAATTTTTGCATTCTTGTACTTTCATGGATTTTATTTACATTGTTTATTTATGTTGTTCAGTAGTATGCAAATTACAAATGAATTTCATTATTTTTTGAAAAAAATAGAAACTGAACTTCATAGCAAGGCATTAGAATTTGAAGTGAATTAACTGGTCTATAGAAAGTGAACAAAATGCAGCCATTAAACCCCTTCCAGTCTCCAGATGCCTTGATTCTAAGTTCACATGGGTACATATGCAAAGAGAGGAAATTTTTTGGCATTTAGCCAATATCTATAGTTCACAGTACATCATAAATAAAATATTACTCACTTCCTTAGCTACAAAAATGGGTAACCAAATGAGATGATGAATATCATGATCTCTTCTAGCTATACTGCTCTATGGTTCCATAGTCCATGATTTACTGGTATAGAATTCTTAAAGATACTCAATTTGTGTGTTAACAATTTCATTTTATTTTTTTAAAAAAAGTATAAACAGAAAACATTCAGCCTTAAAATCTATTACATAATGAAGGAGCTGGTTGCAAGCAGAGAGACAGTGCCGTATAGCATTAAGGCCAAGGGCACTGAGGTCACATTATCTATGGTTGAATCATGTCACTGACACTTATTAAGTGTGTGATTTGAGTCAAGTTCTCTGTGCTTCAATTTGCTCATCTATGGTTAAGTGCTGAACTCATAGGGTTGAATATTAATGAATAGATGTAGCCTACTTGGAACAGTATCGGGCACATGTTAAATACATATTAGTTATTATTATTTTTCTCACCTGCTAAAGTAGGAAGAGAAAAAAAAATGAGTCAAATGAAAAACAGCCCAAGGGAATTGGAGCAATTTATTCTGCATTAGAAAAGGGCTAGGAGGGACATCTAAAATTTCTCAGTCAAAGCAACCTTATTAACTTGCATGATTGCTTCTCCTCTTAAACCTGCTATTTTACCTTTAGAGGAAGAATTACGTGGGCATATTGCTAAAGATAGTTAAATAACTGAGATTCTAGCTCAGAAGAGGGAGGATTCTGCATATAACCCGGTTGCCAATTTAATTTTTACCTTTCCTCCAAGGCCACTCTCAAATGCCATTTTCTCTGTTAAGTTCTGTTAACAAAAATAGAAATGTTTCCTATCTCATCTTTTAGAGTCCTTGTGTCAGCACACATGTGACACTTTTTGATAGAACCTTATTTCATATAAAAGTGTAAATGTTGTATATTCTCCAACAAAATATATTAATAATTTATTCAACAAACATTTATATAGTGCTAACCATGTTCCAACCTCTGCTTTAAGCACTTTGCAAATATTATCTCATCTAATCCTTGTGGGTGATTGCAAAATGTAGCCATGATTCCTCCCATCTGTGTTTGCACACCTGTATGCAGTGTGACTTTGCCATACTTCCCAAGTGTATTTCTCCATCTCCTCAAATCTCTGTTGCCCTTGTGATTTGTTTTGATCATAGAATGCATCAGAAGTGATATTTTGTGAGCTGAGAGTGTATACTGAAACAAGTCTTACAGTTTTTGCTTTGGTTTTCTTGCTTCCCTGAGATTGCCACATAAAGGAACATTAGTCTTTTCAAGGATAGGTGATGCAGTGGACAGACAAGCCACCCAATGACTAGTACCACCTACTAAATAATGAGTAAAATTCTTAGATCAGATTTCCTTGTGTGCATGCTCAGTTGTGTCTGACTCTTTGACACCCCTTGGACTGAAGCCCTCCAGGCTCCTCTGTTCATGGGATTTCCCAGTGGAGAATACTGGAGGGAGTTGCCATTTCCTCCTCCAGGGAATCTTCCCAGTCAAGTTATCAAACCTGCGTCTCCTGCATCTCCTGCAATGGCAGGTGGATGTTTTACCACTGAGCCCCCTGGCAAGCCCCCTTAGATTAAATATCCCCAGAGAAACCACCAGATGACTACAACTGCATGAGTGACCCAAGCAAGAACAGCAGGGAAATTACCAGCTGATTTTGGCCACCAAGTTTAGGGAGACATTTGTTTTATAGTCAAGGGTAACTGATACATATCCCAGAATAGAAACGTAAACCTGACATAATTCCATTTCCATTTTACAAATGAGGAAGCAGAGATACCTAAACTAATTGTTCAAGTTTCCACAGAAAGCACATGGCAAACCCAAGATTCAAACTTAAAATGTGGCCCTAACCATCACACTAAGCTGACTTCCTTAAATTAGCATTCCAGTGTATAGTTTCTTCAATTGCACTAACATTTGTGAAGCAACCTTGCCCTCAATTAAGGACCACAGTGTCTACTGACATTCTTATTTGCATCATTTTTGTTTGAATCTCCCAACTATCCTCTGGGGTAGGCAGGCCAAGTGTCAACACTTTCATCCCATAGATTTGAGACAGAGACTCCTAGAGGTAAGCATAATGACCAAAGTTACACAAGGAAGAGGGAAGAATCTTAAATACATTCTCTTTATTTTCACATATTATGTAATGCACAGGTACCAAGTTTTCCCTAAGTTGTATGTATTAGAGTATCTCTCATGGAGTAAATTTTTAATGAATATTTACAGTAATTAAAGGCAGTGGAGATATATCATTTAGCCCGTGCTTAATTTATTTCCCCTTCTTTTGCAAATGAGATCATTCATGCTTCTTATTTATATTTCTTCATTGCAGATTCCATATGCCACACAATATGACAAAGAACAGCCCTCATAGCCATCAAGAGTGACGACAATAAAGTAGTGATACCAAGAGAGAAATGAATCTCTCTTCTTGCTGTTTCTTACATGTTTCAAGTCAGTACCTAGGGACTCCAAGTGACAATCACCTTGAATTGTGACAGCTTGAGAGACGAGCAGATAGGCTGGTAAAAAGCATATAGACAGAATGATAAGGCATAGATTCAGGGGCAACAGTTTTTTGGCATAAATATTTGGCAGGAAAAAGGAGGTGATATAGTGGCAACCACTCTGTAAAATCATGGATTTGACCTCTACAGAGCAAAGTTATAAGTTCTTCATCATGTTCTTATAAAAAGATATATAGATATATATTATACCTCTTACATCTTAGGCCTGTCTTTAAGCCTATCTTTTAAGCCTATTATATAAAGATATGTAAATAAAGCTTTTCTTCTCAAATAGCACATATGGTAGTTATTTTGTTTAATTAAAGAAAGGAAACATTGGATTATATGTAAACTGCAAGTGCTGATAACAGTCCAGCCACTTTTGATTTATAATTAATCAATATGACAAATCCTTGGCACACTAAATATCAAGACTCCTGACCTATTCAGATGCTAATGTCTCATTGAAGTCGTCTGTCCTTTGCCTTAGGAAAATAGAGCTTATGAGACAGTCATTAATGCCAGCCCCAGGAGGCTGAACTTTAAGAACTAATGCAAACACCCACCAGGAAAGCAAGATCTATTTAAGCCAAGAGGATATACTGAATGGATAATATAAATATAATTGTGCTGTTCATCTTTCCTCTTCTCTTTCCTCCCACAGCTGTATCTTTTGGGAAATTGAAGACGAGGAAATTTGTCAATTTAGTAAAGTGAATTCACTGTCAAATTTGAGAAAAAGTAGGATGTAAATTAATAGAATACGTCTGCATCTCTTTTCTACAAATATCTAGAGGAGTGGGATGGGGGATGGGAGAGAGGCTCAACAGGGAGGGGATATATGTTTAAACATGGCTGATTTGCATTGTTGTATGGCGGAAACCAGCACAACATTGGAAAGCAATTTTCATCTAGTTAAAAAATAAATTTTAAAAAATCAATAGCATAACAATAGTAATGTAAAATTTGTCTAATGCAAGAAGACCTCACACTTCAGGTAGAATCTGTGCTACTCTGGGTTGAACTTAACTTTAGATGTACATCTAAACAGTGCTAATTTTCACTAAAGTCTCTTTTATGCTAAGAAATTCAGAAACCTAAGGGTAGAAGCAGGAAGGGGAAAATAGGAGAGAAACAGATACCATATTATTATAGAAGTTTGAAGCAATATAGCTAAGAAAATAGTGGAGATAATTTGCACTTTTTATTATTTCTTTCTTGTCTTTTATTTTCCTCTTGTTTGGAGGGATCATAATGTTAAAATATTTAAATTCTAAGATCTGGACTTGGAATTGAAATATATTTAACACTGATACAGTGAGTAAAAGTAACACACATATCAAGATATATCCAACTCTAGGTATGAAATAATCTGGATCTCAAATAATACTAATAATTCTACCAAGATGGCTTATCTCCTAACTTCATGAATTGAAAATAGTTTTATTTCTCAAAAAATGGAAGGATTTGTTTCAAATTTCAGAAACGTCATGTATTTATGCCTTTTCGCCTATGATATTTAGCTAATTTAAGGAATAGCACAAAATGATCAATATTTATTAAAGAATAAACTAAGCTTTTTTACCCTAAACTATGAGACATCATTTGCCTAGACATTGCTAGAACATTACTTAAGTCTAGAGGGGAACTACTTCTACCTTTCCTTTCCCATCTTTCCAAAAAAAAAAGCGCCTAACCTAGATTCTTGAGAAAGTTTTAGGAGGAATCTGTCTGTGAGAAGGCTAAGTCTGCAAAGCAAATTCTATACCTATATGTAGCCAGTGAAATGCAAGGATGAGCCTATTTCACATTCCAAGTGCAAGATATGCAACACAAGAAGAGGAAAGAGATAAATCAACACTGCTTCTTCAAGCAATTTTTCACCTTAATGTGTCCCTTAGCTCCAGTCTGGTGAGATTCCTCTTCTGGCCATGAGGAATGAGTGTGGGGAGTTCAAAAAAGGTTTGCAAATTCTTTAAAACTGCATCCTCTGGGTAGAAAGATGGAAGCCCTATAGCAAATTATGAGGATGAGGCAGGAAAAGCCCCCTTTCTCCTAATAAAGAGAAGTTAGGAATTGCTCCTTTCAATTCAAAATGAACTGATAAGACAAATGACTAGATTCATAGAAGGCAAGAACTTTACACCTAGTTCATTATTGCTTTAATAGCACAATTTGGGACAAAGAATAGTATAGGACTAAATATCCATTGGCCACAAGAAGGAGAGACAAAGAAAGGCAGGAAAGATAAAACGAAGGAAAAAGACAGGGGGATAAATCATGAAAAAAAACTTCATGATGAGAAAACAATGTACTCAGAGACTAGTCAGAGATTTACCTCATCCGTTTAATAATTTAAAAAGACAATTTACTGACTTTTAAAAAATCAGTAAGATACTTTCAAGGCAAAATTGCACTGGACAAAGATAAACAAGGAAGGAAGATTTTTATTCAGTAAAGAGGAGAAGGGGATGACAAAGATGGTTGGATGGCATCACCAACTCAAAGGACATGAGTTTGAGCAAATTCTGGGAGATAGCGGAGAACAGAGAAGCCTGGCATGTTACCGTCCATGGGGTGGCAAAGAGCTGGACATGACTTAGCCACTGAACAACAAAAATTGCCTGAGGGAAGAGTGACCAGAATTCATGAACTCTGATATAAAGGAGTATGGGGCTTGAAGAGCTGGGGTGGGAGCTATAGCAGGTTGTGTTTAACTGCTGCTACTCAAAGGAAAAGTAACTTAGACTGGAGATAATTTTACAACTTAGAGTAAGAGTCCCCCTTAAATTGATGTTACTTCAGTTGTGTCTGAATCTTTGAGACTCCATGGACTGTAGCCGACCAGGTGCCTCTGCCCATGGATTGTTCATGCAAGAATATTGGAGTAAGTTGCCATGCCCTCCTCCAGGGGATCTTCCTGATCCAGGGATCTGGCGGCTCCTGCATTGCCAGGCAGTTTCTTTACCACTAGCACCACCTGGGAAGACACTCCCACCTCTGCTTAAATTAGTCACCTATTTTCCCACAAAAACCTGGAAAAACAAGGGTGTAAATTCTTTAATGGTTACATTTTGAAGAGATTATTTTCTTGCCCTTGAGAAAGACACTCTTGGGCTGTAACCTGGCAAGAGCTTTTTAAAAGATTTACATCTCAAAAAGGTGAAGAAAATTTACAAGTGTTCTAAAGCAAATGCTCTGGGAGAAGGAGGTCAGAAACCAACTAAGGAAAAAAATGTGCCTAAAGTTTACTCAAGCTGAGGGGAATATTAAGGCCTGTCTTGATCAATATCATAAACAAGAATTCTAAAAAGGGATAGAGGACATTTAAAATATCTTGATTATACAAATGCTAATGGTGGTGGACAGGGAAGCCTGGCATGCTGCAGTCCATGGGGTCGCAAAGAGTCGGACACCACTGAGCAACTGAACTTAGCTGATTCAAATAAAGCATAAAAAGGGAGTTAGCCGGCAGATAAATGTGGCTGCCTAGCCAGCTTTTCTGAAGAGCACAGTTTATAGAAAACATATGAATGAAGAAATTATGAGATATATAGCTAAAATTGAGCATTTAAAAGATAATATCATAAAATTATCTAAGATCCCTGGTAGCCCAGATAGTAAAGAATCTCCCTGCAATGTGGGAGACCCAGGTTTGATCCCTGTGTCAGGAAGATTCCCTGGAGAAGGGAATGGCTACCCCCTCTTTATTCTTGCCTGGAGATGGAGGAGCTTGACGGGCTACGTAGTCCATTTGGACACAACTGAGTGACTAACGCTTTCATTTTTCACAAGATATAAAACAACAATGTGCCAGTGATTAATAGAGCCTTAAATGGTCACTAATATTTTTCACTATCTACAATTTTAGAATAATAATAATGATAAAACCTCAAGATGTATTTTTTAAAAAATAAGATAGTAAAATAAAGCAAGAGAGTATCTAAATGAGTTGAGTATTGTACTATTAATACAAAAAGGCAGGGCCATCCAACCTTGGAATTCTTAACCAAGGAGATTTATTTTAAAATTGAAAGTGCCAAAGCAAACATCATTAAAAAGAAATCAAACCTCAATAAGAAAAATTACAGCAAGAGTACCCAGACATTTAAAATAAATTTTAAGTATCTAGGCTCAAATGCCCAGAGGAGAGTTTAAACCTCAACTCTTCAACATTTCCCCTGAATATTCATGGGTGGGCTTGCAAAACTATTCTTAAAATTTTTGAGAAATGATGGAAAACAAGGAATATATTTAAAGGTGTGTGTTTTTTTTTTTAATTTAAAGGACACAAAATATTTAAAAATTTTCTTTAAAATTTTATGTCAAACACTTCTTCATTGTATGGCTCATCTGTGGCCCTAAAATTTATTTTAGTCATTAGCTGGAAGTGACTGCTGATTACACATGTAAAAAAAGAATTGACTCGTTATTATGTTTTTTCAATTTAAGATTTACAACAGTTCCAAGTGTAAGACAATTTTGAAAGAGGAAAAATGACTATTGTCTGACTTCTCACAGAAAATACCCTACCCTTGTGGAAAATCTTTTCCTGTAAATGTGAAATATACATGAAATACATAATATATATTACATGCGTCTATGGGGTCGCACAGAGTCGGACACGACTGAAGCGTCGCCGTCGGACTCTGTGCGACCCCGTAGAGGGCAGCCCACCAGGCTCCGCCGTCCGTGAGATTCTCCAGGCAAGAACACTGGAGTGGGTTGCCATTTCCTTCTCCAATGGATGAAAATGGAAAGGGAAAGTGAAGCTGCTCAGTCGTGTCCGACTCTTAGCAACCCTAAAGACTGCAGCCTACCAGGCTCCTCCGTCTATGGGATTTTCCAGGCAAGAGTACTGGAGTGGGGTGCCATTGCCTTCTCCTACATATTACATAATATATGACTAACCAAGACAGATTAAAAAACAATTTTTGTGTGTTTCAAATGTATTAAATGTTTTAACAAAATATTATTAAATGTCTGTTTTGATTTAAAAACTCTGATTCTACATATAATTAAAAAGTAAGAGAAATCCCTCACAAGAATTTTCTATCATTTTTGCTACTACTATTAAGACATTTTACATCATAAGCAAATCTGAGATAGGATTTTCTAACAAAGTTTTATCTAATAACTTACGATTTCTTTCATAAGCAATATTTAAGAATATTACACAGGTAAGTAGTGAATTCTGAATCCCATTGTTTCTTTTGTCTATTTTTTCCTCATCTTGGTCATTTCTCACTTTCATTATTAAAATATGTCTCAAGGAAGATTATGATATTAGTCATTTATATCTGATTATAAATTTAATTTCTCACCTTCTCCAAAGGTAATTGCATTTAAACATTTAACTCACTCACACTGTATCCTTTAGGTTTTCCTGTCATTCTTAACAATGTGGAACAAATTAGATAACACAACATGGATCCTTAAGACATTCATTTATTCATTATAATGATTGTCAATCCAGTAAGCAGTTCAATAGGTCTGCATATGTCAAGAAGTTTCATACAATTTCAGTGATCCAGGTCAAGACCATCCCCAAATGATCTTATTCACCCCAAAAAAAAAAAAAAGGCAGATTTTCCTGTTTTCTGTTATATCTCTCTATATATATTTCTTTTCACCATGGGTGAATACCTATGAGTGAATACCCATGGGTTATACCTAATGGGTTTCCCAGGTGGCACTAGCGGTAAAGAACCACATGCTAATGCATGAGATGTAAGAGATGAGGATTCAATCCCTGGGTCAGGAAGATCCCCTTGGAAGAGGGCACAGCAACCCACTCCAGTTTTCTTGCCTGGAGAATCCAGGGACAGAGGAGCCTGGCAGGGTACAGTCCATGGGGTCGCAAAGAGGCAGACATGACTGAAGCAACTTAGCACAGCATTCTTAACCTCAGTGTGGGCTCAGTCAGACCTGCTTTTTCATTTGCTCAATTCATCACTTAGTTCTCGGTGCATCTCACTCTTATCACCAAAATGTAAACATTCTGTAGTCTTCTTCCTCATGTTCTCCCTTGAGATTTCATAACATGTGACGATCTGTGCATGCTCCCCTAAATTCACTGACTTAATGCTTTCCTATTTCTACAAGCTTTATCTTATTACTGTCTTCATCCAAGTCAATAGATTTCTATTCCAATTGGACTTTCTGAATGAATGCTAAAAGAGTTTCAGACAAAAAAGAAACAGCAAGGTATGCATGTTCTTGAAATATGTCCTGGTAAATGTCCTTGAAAATGTTTGCTTTGGAATGTTTGGTTGTTAGTTGTTGTTGTTCAGTTGCTTAGTTGTGTCCAGCTCTTTTCAACCCATGTATTGAAGCATGCCAGGCTCCCCTGTCTTCACTCTTTCCTGGAGTTTGCTCAAATTCATGTCCAGTGAGTCAATGATGCCATCCAACTATCTCATCCTGTGTCTCCCTCTTCTCCTGCCCTCAATCTTTCCCAGTAAAAGGTCTTTGCCAGTGTGTCAGTTCTTTGCACAAGGTGGCCAAAGTATTCGAGCTTTAGCATCAGTCTTTCCAGTGAATATTCAGGGTTGATTTCCTTTAGGATTTACTGGTTTGATCTCCTTGTAGTCTGTTGTTTCCCTATTTGCCATGAAGTGATTGGACCAGATGCCATGATCTTAGGTTTCAGATGTTGACTTTTAAACCAGCTTTTTCACTCTTCTTTTTCACCTTCATCAAGAGGTTCTTCAGTTCTTCTTCATTTTCTGCCATAAGGGTGGCATAATCTGCATTTCTGAGGTCATTAATATTTCTCCTGGCACTCTTGATTCGAGCTTGTGCTTCATCCAGCCTGACATTTCACATGATGTATTCTGCATATAAGTTAAATAAGCATACATGATTCATTGGGTAGAAGAAACTGTGATAAATAGGCTTTTAGCAGTGTTGTGGCAAAGTGTTGGAGTATGGGAGGCATCCTAGAATCCTAGGATGAAGTCTCAATCTTTCAGTGAAGCTGTGCATAAGGATTGTGAAGTTCACAAGTGCTTCTCAGATTCCCATTCCTGCTTAGGTGGGATAAAATGGCTAGAAGGGGCTGATAAAACTTCATTAGGTTAAGCTCTGGTAAAATAGTTTCTCTTGAAGAAAGGCCTACTGAAAAACAGAATGCTCTGGACACTTTTCTTCTTCCTTTGCCAGAAGTTTGAGAGGATTTTTCTCTAATCTTCACCAAGAACCTGGTAAATCTCCTGGAGCTGAAACAAACAAAAGTGTGATCACACTACCCTAACACTGGGCCCTTTGGAGTTTTTTATCTCCTAGATTTATCCATATCTAGTTTCAAGCTATTCAATTACAGTTCAGATTTTCCTAGCCCCATACTGGATTCTATGGAGATTTCTGCTAATGGGTCTCTGGTCTGTTAAGTTGTAATTCTCCATGTTTTCCCATTTGTCTCTCCAGTTTTGAGGGCAGCTGTTTGTTCTGTGACTTCAATTCACAGAGACATTAAAGAAGAGTTGTTAGTTTTCAGTTTGTTCAGCATTTTACTGGTTGTGAAGAAGGAGTGAACTTCTAAGCTCTTTACATGTCAGACCAAATAACCCCCATCAGTTCCTTGACCTCTTCTATGACCTACCCTCCATCTCATCTAAGCCAGATGCTACGTGACTTATCTTAGATTTTGTCACTATCAAAAACAAAAAGTCTTCTAAAAATCTCAATTTATAGTATTCCACTTCAGATTATCACTTTTTTATTTTCAGTGTTTTCATATATCAACTCCAAAAATATTCTAACTTCACCAGAATCTAAAATTAATTGGCTATACCACTTTTCTTTGTCCCTCAGCACTGATATGCCCAATTTCTGGTTTGCTGTTTAATACATGGTCCATTGCCAAAAAGCAAATCCACACAAATTT
Source organism: Ovis canadensis (assembly GCF_042477335.2). Classification (NCBI taxonomy): domain Eukaryota; kingdom Metazoa; phylum Chordata; class Mammalia; order Artiodactyla; family Bovidae; genus Ovis; species Ovis canadensis. The sequence goes on from NC_091250.1 coordinate 79,181,948, forward strand.
GTATTTCTAATTTCTCCAAGTTATCTGAAATAAATTCCAACTCTACTTAAATCTGGCTTCCTGGGTGGCTCAGCTGGTAAAAAGAATCTGCCTTCAATGCAGAAGACCTCAGTTCAAGTCCTGGGTCAGCAAGTTCCCCTGGAGAAGGGATAGGCTACCAACTCCTATATTCTTGGGCTTCCCTGGTGGCTCAGGCAGTGAAGAATCCTCCTGCAATGCAGGAGACTCAGGTTCGATCCCTGGGTTGGGAAGTTCCCCTGGAGGAGGTCATGGCAATCCACTTCATATTTCTTGCCTGGAGTATACCCATGGACAGAGGAGCCTGGAGGGCTACAGTCCATGCGGTCACAAAGAGTCAGACATGACTGAGCAACTAAATGCTCGCACAGACGCACACACACACACACACACACACACACACACATTAAATCTAATTCTTTGGGTTCTCTTATTTCTTTACCTAAGCAGTTGAATGTTGTTGAAGAAAGTATTCATCCATGATGACTGGTCTCATTGTTCTTATGACCACAGATTTAAAGTAGATCCTTAGCACTCCCCTGCATTATTCTATTTTCACTCACTCATGTTCCCACTCTCCTAAATAAGCATTTTCATATTTTCTTCTTGCTCTTCAAACTTCCAAGTACTTCTGCTGCTGCTAAGTCACTTCTCTCATGTCCGACTCTGTGCAACCCTATAGATGGCAACCCACCAGGCTCCCCTGTCCCTAGGATTCTCCAGGCAAGAACACTGGAGTGGGTTCCAAGTGCTTCTACTTTATCCTTAATGATTTCGCTTCCTGTTTCACTGAAAAATAAGAACAATCAGAAGATAACTTTCATAAATTTCTGTTATAATATTGCTGCATCCATCACTTTATATTCTTATTCCTTCCTGTTACTACTGATAACTGATCATAGCAAAGACCAACTCTTCCACTAGTGTTCTAATAAATCTGGGCTTATTCAATGATATCATTTTAGTCATCTTTTCCCTCTTCAAGCTAAAAACTAAAAACCTTTCTCAACTTCACATCACTCTACAGCTACTATATCATTTTTACCTTATAACAGAACTCTTTTGAAATGTGTATTCATAATATCCTTATTTGTTTTAAGGCTCATTCTTTCTTGAACTCAATACAATAAGGATTTCTTCCCAATGTAATTGCAAAACTATCTACGTTCAAGGTCATTTATGGCTTTCATGTAACTAAAACCAATAACCAACACCCCATTCTCTCCTTGACCCATAAGCAGCTTTTCACATAAATATTCATCCATTCTTTGGGGAATTATTTATTTAATTTCCAGAGCACTTCTGATTTTTCTCTTGTCTCATTAACTCCCTCTGAATACCTTTTTCTGCTTTTTTTTCTCTTCTAGCTAACCTCTAAATGTTGATATGCCCTCTTTAGTGCTTAAATCTCTTTCCTAGCCAACTCTTTCAGACTCAGAACTTTAAAGACTAGCTACACTAGATAACTTTCAAATTTGCATTTCTTTCCATAATTTTACCTAGAATTGAACATACAAGTGCCTACTCAGTATCTTCATTGTCATGTCTATTAATTGTCTCAAATTAACCACAATCCAAAAAGAATTCTTTCTCTTGCCATCCACTGAATGTCCTCATATTTTCCCAATCTTTGTCCAGCTTCACTTTATCCTTTCAAATATACCAGTATAAATGTTCAAATAGCCTCCATTTTTCTCCAGGACTATTTCAACAATAGACTTGTAACTAGCTTATTTGCTTCTACCCTTGTCCTTGAACAGTATATTCAGCACTGAATCCAACCTGATCTCTTTAAAATTTGCCAAGTTGATTTTAGTCTTCTGCTTTAACATTTAATGGCTCCCTATCTCATCAAGAAAAGCCCACCTACATAAATGATGCCATTACTGCTCCAGCCTCATTTGCTGCCAATCTCTCACTCTCAGCTTTGCTGTAGTCACATTGGCCTCCTTACTCTTCCTTAACATGTTGGCACATTCTTGCTTCAGGGTCTTTGCACTTACTTTTCCCTTTGACTAGAACTCTCTTGTCCTGTCTGTCCAAATGGCTTTTTCCATAACTTAAAATAATTTTAATAGACATTATCCCTGGTGGCTCGGTTGGTAAAAACCCACCTGCAATGCAGGAGACATGAGTTTGAGCCCTGGGTCAGGAAGATTCCTTGGAAGAGGGCATGGCAACCCACTCCAGTATTCTTGCCTGAAGAACCCTATGGACAGAGGAGCCTGGGCGGGCTACAGTCCACGGCATCACAAAGAGTCGGACACCACTGAGCAACTAAGCACAGCACATTTTTAAAGCAGTTTTAGGTTTACATAAAAATGGAGTGGAATGTACATAGAGTTCTCATATACCTCTTCAAAGCTACCTTACCCACCCAGATTCCCCCATTATTAGCATCTTGCATTAACATGGTACACTTGCCGTACATTGATGAATAATATTGATTAAAGCCATTATTAACAAAAATCCACACTCGACATGTTTACATTAGGGTTTGTTCTTTGTATTATTGATTCTATGTGCTTTGAAAAATGTACAGTGACATGAATCTGCCATTAGAGTATCCTACAGAATAGTGTCACTGTCCTAAGTATCTATTATATGCCACATATCCATTCCTCCGTCTCCCTGAACTCTTGGAAACCACTTATCTTTTTACTGTCTCCCTGACTTTTTACTGTTTCCATGATTTTACCTTTTCCAGATGTCATAGACTTGGAATCATGAATATGTATGTATATTTTGCATGTTAACTTCTTTCACATACTAGTATGCATTTAAGATTCCTTTGTGTCTTTTGATGGCTTAATAGCTCATTTCCTTTTATCAATAATTTTCAGTTGCATGCACATATCACAGGTAATTCTTTTGCTTCTTGAGAAACATCTTTGTTGCTTACAAAATTTGGGAATTATGAATAAAGCTGCAATAAACATTTGCTTGCAGGCTTTTGTGGAGACATAAGTTCTCAACTCAATTTTATATATCATGAGGAGTATGATTTCTAGATTGTATGGTAAGACTGTGTTTAGTTTTCTAAGAAACTGTCAAATGGCCTTCTAGAGTTTTCCTTGACTTTTCAAGATCTTTATTCAAATATCACCTTCCCAGTGATGACTTTGCTAAGGCTACAACTTCAAATTGCAGCTACTGTCCCTCAACCATGACCATGAAACTCTCTACCTACTGCTCTTTCTTCAAAGCAATAATAACTATTTTAACATGTCATATATCTTAATTGTTGAGGTATCCTCTCTGACCTTCCCCCATCTAATGCCACTAGAGTGTAAAATACATTTTTCGCCTTTTTCCATTAAAAAAAAAGCAACAACCTAGAACACAAATGGAACCGTAAGGGTCATTTAAAAATATGTATTGAATAGAGGAATCAATTCAAGGTCATATGATTGTTAAGAACTCTGAAAAGTCTGAAATTTTACCCTATTTACAAGCTAACAAGTTGATTTACCAGAGTTTAATGGAACATGGCTGAAGACATGGACTTCCCTGGTGGCTCAGACATAAAGTGTCTGCCTAAAATGCAGGAGACCCAGGTTTGGGCCCTGGGTCTGGAAGATCCTCTGGAGAAAGAAATGACAACCCACTCAAGCACTCTTGCCTGGAAAATCCCACGGACAGAGAAGCATGGTAGGCTACAGTCCATGGGGTTGCAAAGAGTCAGACACGACTGAGCGACTTCACTTTTACTTTTTCTGAAGACATGAGACTTCAGTCAGACACAATACTTTTTATTACTTGTGGTACAGTAAGTAGTATCAGCCTCAGGTGCATAACGGTATCCATTGCTTCCTAGGTCCCATGGAACCAATACTGAGGTGGGTCCAAGTTGTTGTTGTACCTGCAGCATATTTTTATAACAACTGAAGAACTCCAAGACTAGAGAAACCAATCTCTTATCAGGGACTACAAGCAAAACTGCTAAACCTTTGCCTGTAGAAAGATATTAGTTTTATTATACTGGGCACTTTCCAGATGGTGCTAGTGGTAAAGAACCCACCTGCCAATGCACGAGACAAAAGAGACATGGGTTAGATCCTTGGGTCTGGAAGATCCCCTGGAGGAAGGCATGGCACCTCACTCCAGTATTCTTGCCTAGAGAATCTCATGGACAGAGAAACCTGGCAGACTACCATCCATAGGATCACAAAGAGTTGGGCACAACTGAAGTGACTTAGCAAGCATGCATGCACATAATTGGGTTGGGAATACCAGACCACCTGACCTGCCTGTTGAGAAATCTGTATGCAGGTCAGGAAGCAACAGTTAGAACTGGACATGGAACAACAGACTGGTTCCAAATAAGAAAAGGAGTACGTCAAGGCTGTATATTGTCACCCTGCTTATTTAACTTCTATGCAGAGTACATCATGAGAAATGCTGGACTGGAAGAAACACAAGCTGGAATCAAGATTGCTGGGAGAAATATCAATAACCTCAGATATGCAGATGACATCACCCTTATGGCAGAAAGTGAAGAGGAACTAAAAAGCCTCTTGATGAAAGTGAAAGTGGAGAGTGAAAAAGTTGGCTTAAAGCTCAACATTCAGAAAAAGAAGATCATGGCATCTGGTCCCATTGCTTCATGGGAAATAGATGGGGAAACAGTGGAAACAGTGTCAGACTTTATTTTTTTGGGCTCCAAAATCACTGCAGATGGTGACTGCAGTCATGAAATTAAAAGATGCTTACTCCTTGGAAGAAAAATTATGACCAATCTAGAAAGCAGAGACATTACTTTGCTGACTAAGGTCTGTCTAGTCAAGGCTATGGTTTTTCCAGTAGTCATGTATGGATGTGAGAGTTGGACTGTGAAGAAAGCTGAGCACTGAAGAATTGATGCTTTTGAACTGTGGTGTTGGAGAAGACTCTTGAGAGTCCCTTGGACTGCAAGGAGATCCAACCAGTCCATTCTGAAGGAGATCAGCCCTGGGATTTCTTTGGAGGGAATGGTGCTAAAGCTGAAACTCCAGTACTTTGGCCACCTTATGGGAAGAGTTGACTCATTGGAAAAGACTCTAATGCTGGGAGGGATTGGGGGCAGGTGGAGAAGGGGATGACAGAGGATGAGATGGCTGGATGGCATCATGGACTCGATGGACGTGAGTCTGAGTAGACTCCGGGAGTTGGTGATAGACAGGGAGGCCTGACATGCTGGGATTCATGGGGTCATAAAGAGTCAGACACGACTGAGTGACTGAACTGAACTGAACTGAACTGATATTGTTCCACTCAAATAATTCTTCTTCCATATCAGCAAATAAAAGTAATACAATTCAGTATAAAGTTACACTGTTTTCTATTCTTTGTTAAAGAAAGAAAAAGTAAAACAGTAAAACATCTATTTTTACACCTTTGGTTCAGAGCTTCTTTTAACCGAGTGTGCCTTGAGAGTGAAGCAGTTGCATTATTCTGTTTGATGGTCCAGTGTGTCAGGGCCACTGCGATTTCTCTTGGCGTGAGTTAGTGGCAAGCTTGCAATTTTAAGTCTCAGAGGCCTTCCTTTAATTAATTTGTTACAATATTGCTAGGATTTTTATGATTTAATAATCAAAAAGCTTTTTCTGTTTTTGTGTGTTTGTTTTGTTTTTTGCTTATTGTCTTTAGATAGCTGTCTGCTTTTTCTAAGTAGAGTATATATAATTGTGCATACTATTGATTCATACCACCAAATGCATCCTTGACAATATCAAGGAAACAAGCCATACTGTGAAAAACAAAAGGAATAAAGCTATGGAACTTTAAAAGCTTAAAAGGGATCCAGTATTATTAAAGTGCTTTGTCTAGAATCAATTCACATGATACCTTAGGGCATACCCCCTCATGAAAACACAAATAAATAAATAATGTAAAATAAAACTATGATTGCATAGCTTTCTTTAAAATGATTGTGCCCATCTACAACAAGAAAGAAAGTGTAATTAACATACATCTCAATTTCAAAGCCAAAGTATTTAAGGGATGAAGTTGAAAATATAAATTCCTTTAGTTTTGAGGTTCATATCACTATTTATTTTGTAATTTCAGAGCTAGCATCATCACTACTATACGTTGGAGGTCCAATAACCATAAGGTAAAAGGCCATGTAACAAAGTAGTGAACCTTGCAGACTTAAGTTAAAAGTACACTAATGGAACTTACCTGTTGTATGGCCTTGGACAAATTATGTCACTTTTAGCTTTAGTAATTGTACCTATAAAATGGGTGCTAGCTAACTAATACATGCTTATTATCTTTGTCATATTCATCATCACAATGAATATCTTTTGAGTTTTGCCCATCTTAAGATGGGCAAAGACTGTTCTAAGCATTTGCTGTAAATTATCTCATTACCTGCAGAGAAATACCATAAAAAGAGTCTACAGATGAGAACTGAGACAAAGAAAGCCTCTATCATGTGCGCAAAGATCGCACAGCTATAAAGAAGCCAAACCTAGTTTGGAACCTAGGTGTGTCTGAATTCCAAACCTGTCCATTTATACATTTAAGTTAGGGATTAAATTTTAAAAATGCATGTTAAACTTTTGGTGCTGAACAAAGGTGAGTAAATGCTATGCTAGATAATCCCAGGTGAATCCCTAAACTCAGTTTATGGAGCTGTCAGAATAAAGGAGGGGGCAGGAGGAAGTGCTCACAACTGGTTTTTCCTTTCTTTTCTTTCATGATTCACACCAGGAGTCACTCCCACTGGTTTTAGAACTGAAAGTGCCCCCAAACCACTAACGGGCATGTATTAAGGAGAGAAAAAGAAAACTTTGCCTGAGATAAATATTAAGTAAGTGAATCAGTGCCTTGGAGGAGCCAAGTAATAGTAAAGTAACAACCAAGTAACCAAACAAATGGGGAAAAAAGACACTGACCTTCATAATCTTAAACTAATCTCACTGGTTTTTGGAATAGAATGTAATTGTCAGGAAGGGCAAATTCATTCTGAACTGGTTGCAAACAATGTATGGCTTCCCACTTGTTTATCTTCTATTTTCCTTCTTCCAATTTATCCTTGCTCCCTTTGGCACTGTATAAACTTCACCCACTTTTCTCCACCTACGGACCCAAACCAGAGACAGCAAAGTTTCGAGTCATATCTAAACCCTAAATGAACATGTTTCTGGATCCCCAAATCAAAGGGTTGTGTTGCTGCCATGTTGATTTTTCTTAATTCACTCTGTGGCACATGTAGCCCTTTTACAGATATTTCCCCACCGACAGTTTCAACAAATGAAAGTGTATACTGATGGTGAAAGAACGGACTGTCTGTTAAACACAGTGTCTGGTTAACACTTCTAAGAAAGATATTAAACAAGAACTTCGGATGGTAGTTCCACATGGAGTTAGGCATTACAAGGTATGCAATTTTGTTAGGGCTGCCGTAGCAGACTACCAACAACTGGGTGGCTTAAACAACAAAATTAATTTTTCTCACAGTTTGGGAGACTGGGAGTCCAAGATCAAGGTGATGGCAGAATTGGTATCTTCTGGAATATCTCTTTTGGATTGGAGATGGTCAGGACTCCCACTGAATCCTCACATGGTCTTCCTTCTGTCACTATCTGTGTCCTCATCGCCTCTTCCTGTACGGACAACAGTCACAGTAGATTAGGGCTTTCCAAAGATGCTCTTCATTGGGGTTCCATGTTTGTCCCTCAGTTCAGTTCAGTTCAGTCGCTCAGTCATGTCTGACTCTTTGCTACCCCATAGGCTGCAGCATGCGAGGCCTCGCTGTCCATCACCAACTCCCGGAGTCTAATAAAACTCATGCCCATTGAGTCAATGATGTCATCCGACCATCTCATCCTCTGTCATCTCCTTTTCCTTCTGCCCTCAATCTTTCCCAGCATCAGGGTCTTTTCCAATGAGTCAGCTCCTCGCATCAGGTGGACAAAGTATTGGAGTTTCAGCTTCAATATCAGTCCTTCCAATGAATACTCAGGACTGATTTCCTTAGGATGGACTGGTTGGATTGCCTTGTAGTCCAAGGGACTCTCAAGAGTCTTCTCCAACACCACAGTTCAAAAGCATCAATTCTTCGTTGCTCAGCTTTCTTCACAGTCCAACTCTCACATCCATACCTGACTACTGGAAAAACCATAGCCTTGACTAGACAGATCATTGTTGGCAAAGTAATGTCTCTGCTTTTTAATATGCTGTCTAGGTTGGTCATAGCTTTCCTTCCAAGGAGCAAGCATCCTTTAATTTCATGGCTGCAGTCACCATCAACAGTGATTTCGGAGCCAAAAAAACTAAAGTCTGTCACTGTTTCCCCATCTATTTCCCATGAAGCAATGGGACCAGATGCCATGATCTTCATTTTCTGAATGTTGACCTGTAAGCCAACTTTTTCACTCTACTCTTTCACTTTCATCAAGAGGCTTTTCAGTTATTTTTCACTTTCTGCCATAAGGGTGGTGTCATCGGCATATCTGAGGTTATTGATATTTCTCCCAGCAATCTTAATTCCAGCTTGTGCTTCATCCAGTCTAACGTTTCTTATGATGTACTCTGCACATAAGTTAAACAAGCAGGGTGACAATATACAAACTTGACATACTCCTTTCCTATTTGGAACCAGTCTGTTGTTCCATGTCCAGTTCTAACTCTTGCTTCCTGACCTGCATACAGATTTCTCAGGACGCAGGTCAGGTGGTTTGGTATTCCCATCTCTTTCAAAATTTTCCAGTTTATTCTGATCCATACAGTCAAAGGCTTTGGCATAGTCAATAAAGCTGAAGTAGATGTTTTTCTGGAACTCTCTTGCTTTTTCGATGATCCAATGGATGTTGGCAATCTGAGCTCTGGTTCCTCTGCCTTTTCTAAATCCAGCTTGAATATCTGGAAATTCGTGGTTCACTTATTGTTGAAGCCTGGCTTGGAGAATTTTGAGCATAACTTTACTGGTGTGTGAGATGAGTGTAATTGTGCTCTGCGGCACTAGGGTGGTAAGCGGTGGCTTCATGGTGCTGAAGGGGCAAGTGGCAGAGAGGAGATACCCCATGTCCAAGGTCAGGAGCTGCAGCTATGCTTCTCTTGACCAGCCGTGTGGAGATACCCCACATCCAAGGGCAAAGGAGAAGCCCCAGAAAGATGGTAGGAGGGGAGAATTCACATTTAGAATCAAACCCCATTCCCACCAGAGATGCTCAGAGGACTCAAGCCAACCTTATGTGCACCAGGACCCAGGGACTCCACAGAGACTGAGACAGAACTGTGTTTGAACATCTGTGGAGGTACGGGTCAGCAGTGGTCTGCCACAGGGACAGGGGCTTTGGGTGCAGCAGACTTGGGTATGGCATAAGCCCTCTTGGAAGAGGTTGCCATTAACCCCACAGTAGATCTGCCAGGCCATGCACAGGACTGGGAAATAGACTCTTGGAAGGCACAACAGAAACTTGTGTATCAGGACCCAGGAGAAAAGAGCAGTGACCCCACAGGAGACTGTCCTGAACTTGCCTGTGGCTGCCCGGGAGTCTTCGGTGGAGGTGTGGGTCGGTGGTGGCCTGCTGCAGGTTTGGGGGCACTGATTCCAAGAGTACATGCATGGGATCTTTAAAGGAAAGTCACCATTATCTTCCTTGGAACTCTGCATTCAGATGCTTATATCTTTCCTTTTCTCCTTTGCTTTTCACTTCTCTTCTTTTCGCTGCTATTTGTAAGGCCTCCCCAGACAGCCATTGTGCTTTTTTGCATTTCTTTTCCATGGGGATGGTCTTGATCTCTGTCTCCTGTACAATGTCACAAACCTCCATCCATAATTCATCAGGCACTCTGTCTATCAGATCTAGTCCCTTAAATCTATTTCTCACTTCCACTGTATAATCATAAGGGATTTGATTTAGGTCATACCTGAGTGATCTAGTGGTTTTCCCTACTTTCTTCAATTTAAGTCTGAATTTGGCAATGAGAAATTCATGATCTGAGCTACAGTCAGCTCCCGGTCTTGATTTTGCTGACTGTATAGAGCTTCTCCATCTTTGGCTGCAAAGAATATAATCAATCTGATTTCGGTCTTGACCATCTGGTGATGTCCATGTGTAGAGTCTTCTCTTGTGTTGTTGGAAGAGGTTGTTTGTGATGACCAGTGCGTTCTCTTGGCAAAACTCTTATTAGCATTTGCCCTGCTTAATTCTGTATTCCAAAGCTGAATTTGCCTGTTACCCCAGGTGTTTCTTGACTTCCTACTTTTGCGTTGCAGTCCCCTATAATGAAAAGGACATCTTTTTGGGGTGTTCTAAAAGGTCTTGTAGGTCTTCATAGAACCTTTCAACTTCAGCTTCTTCAGCGTTACTGGTTGGGGCATAGGCTTGGATTACTGTGATATTGAATGGTTTGCCTTAGAAATGAATAGAGATCATTCTGTTGTTTTTGAGATTGCATCCAAGTACTGCATTTCAGACTCTTTTGTTGACCATGATGGCTACTCCATTTCTTCTAAGGGATTCCTGCCCACAGTAGTAGATATAATGGTCATCTGAATTAAATTCACCCATTCCAGTACATTTTAGTTCACTAATTTCTAGAATGTCAACCTTCACTCTTGCCATCTCCTGTTTGACCACTTCCAATTTGCCTTGATTCATGGACCTAAATTTCCGGGTTCCTATGCAATATTGCTCTTTACAGCATCAGACCTTGTTTCTATCACCAGTCACATCCACAACTGGGTGATCAATGCAAAGAAATAGAGGAAAACAACAGAATGGGAAAGACTAGACACCTCTTCAATAAAATTAGAATTAATCAGGGAACATTTCATGCAAAGATGGGTTTGATATGACAGAAATGGTATGGATCTAACAGAAGCTGAAGATATTAAGAAGAGGTGGCGAGAATACACAGAACTGTACAAAAAATCTGACCAAGATAATCACGATGGTGTGATCACTCACCTAGAGCCAGACATCCTGGAATGTGAAGTCAAGTGGGCCTTAGAAAGCATCATGATGAACAAAGCTAGTGGAGGTGATGGAATTCCAGTGGAGCTATTTCCAATCCTGAAAGATGATGCTGTGAAAGTGCTGCACTCAATATGCCAGCAAATTTGGAAAACTCAGCAGTGGCCACAGGACTGGAAAATGTCAGTTTTCATTCCAATCCCAAAGAAAGGCAATGACAAAGAATGCTCAAACTACTGCACAATTGCACTCATCTCACATGCTAGCAAAGTAATGCTCAAAATTCTCCAAGCCAGGCTTCAGCAATACATGAAGCCTGAACTTCTAGATGTTCAAGCTGGTTTTAGAAAAGACAGAGGAACCAGAGATCAAGTTGCCAACATCTGCTGGATCATGGAAAAAGCAAGAGAGTTCCAGAAAAACATCTATTTCTGCTTTATTGACTATGCCAAAGCCTTTGACTGTGTGGATCACAATAAATTGTAGAAAATTCTGAAAGAGATGGGACTACCAGACCATCTGACCTGCCTCTTGAGAAATCTGTATGCAGGTCAGGAAGCAAGAGTTAGAACTGGACATGGAACAACAGACTGGTTCCAAATAGGAAAAGGAGTATGTCAAGGCTGTATACTGTCACTCTGCTTATTTAACTTATGTGCAGTGTACATCATGAGAATCGCTCAGCTGGAAGAAGCACAAGCTGGAATCAAGATTGCTGGGAGAAACATCAGTCACCTCAGATATGCAGATGACACCACCCTTATGGCAGAAATTGAAGAGGAACTAAAAAGCCTCTTGATGGAAGTGAAAGAGGAGAGTGGAAAAGTTGGCTTAAAACTCAACATTCAGAAAACAAAGATCATGGCATCTGGTTCCATCACTTCATGGGAAATAGATGGGGAAACAGTGGAAACAGTGTCAGACTTTATTTTGGAGGGCTCCAAAATCATTGCAGATGGTGATTGCATCCATGAAACTAAAAGACCTCTACTCCTTGGAAGGAAAGTTATGACCAACCTAGATAGCATATACAAAGCAGAGACATTACTTTGCCAACAAAGGTCCATCTAGTTAAGCCTATGATTTTTCCTGTGGTCATGTATGGATATGAGAGTTGGACTGTGAAGAAAGCTGAGCACTGAAAAATTGATGCTTTTGAACTGTGGTGTTGGAGAAGACTCTTCGGAGTCCCTTGGACTGCAGGGGGATCCAACCAGTCCATCCTAAAGGAGATCAGTCCTGGGTATTCATTACAAGGACTGATGCTAAAGCTGAATCTCCAATAATTTGGCCACCTCAAATGAAGAGTTGACTAATTGGAAAAGACTCTGATGCTGGGAGGGATTGGGGACAGGAGGAGAAGGGGACAACAGTGGATGAGATGGCTGGATGGCATCACCGACTTGATGGACATGAGTTTGAGTGAACTCCAGGAGTTGGTGATGGACAGGGAGGCCTGGCTTGCTGTGATTCACAGGGTCACAAAGAGTCGGACACTACTGAGCGACTGAACTGAACTGAACCATTATCTTCATTACCTCTACCATAGTTTGGCCCCAGATAAATAGCAGGGAGGGAACACAGCTCCATGCATCAACAGAAAATTGGATTAAAGATTTAATGAGCATTGCCCTGCCCATCAGAACAAGACCCAGTTTCCCCCAGTCTCTCCCATCAGGAAGCTTCCATAGCCTCTTATCCTTCTCCATCAGAGGGCAGACAGACTGAAAACCACAATCACAGAAAACTAACCAATCTAATCACATGTACCACAGCCTTGTCTAACCCAATGAAACTATGATCCATGCTGTGTAGGGCCATCCACGATGGACAGGTCACGGTGGAGAGTTCCTACAAAATGTGGCCCACTGGAGAAGGGAATGGCAAACCATTTCAGTATTCTTGCCTTAAGAACCCCATGAACAGTATGAAAAGTCAAAACAGGACACTGAAAGATGAACTGTAATACTTTGGCCACCTAATATGAAGAGCTGATTCATTTGAAAAGACCCTGATGCTGGGAAAAATTGAAGGTGGGAGGAGAAGGGGACGACAGAGGATGAGATGGTTGGATAGCATCACCGACTCAGTGGACATGAGTTTGAGTAAGCTCTGGGAGTTGGTGATGGACAGGGAGGCCTGGCGTGCTGCAGTCCATGGGGTCTCAAAGAGTCACACACAACTGAGCAACTGAATTGAACTGATCATTTCCCCCAGGCAGTGTCTAATCATCCTAGCCTGCCTTCAGCAAGAATTCTACTCAGTCATGTTAGCTAGAATCCGTACTTTTCCCTTAATGTTTCCTATTAGTAATTTTTCATCCACTACCATCTATACCACCTGAACCCTAATGAAATCATTTTAACTTAATTTCATCTTCAAAGACCATATCAGTTACATTCTGAAATACCAGGACTTTAACATATGAGTTGGTGGGTAGTGTGGATACAATCTAATTTATGATACAAGGCCTTGGTGTGTTGCCTCTGTGGCTCAATTTCAGAACTGGTGCCACAGGCTTAAACTTACAGATTCTCTCCCTTCTCTTCTTCCCGACTCTCTTTGATCTAGGGTTTAGGTCAGTTATCAAGAGTCCCCCCAGGGAGACAGCTAGCTAGTAGGCAAGCAGAGTGAGCTGCATTTATGAGCTGCTCTCCTTGGCCTGAGAGCATCTCATTTTTCAAGTGTTCATGAAAGAGTAATATGAATTAGCAAACCAATAATTTGCCTTATATTATTCATTTCCTTTTTACTGGTAAGATTTTAGAAGTCTGCTGAACCAATGATACATTTAGACACTTAGCAAAGTTAACGTGAAGCTCAGTGAAGTGACTGAGCTATGCTGAACCAACAGGCATGAACTCACTCCTGCAAATATCTGAGGGACTAAGATAGAAGAGGAAAGCAGAAACTATGTCTGTTTTCATGGCTCTTCCTCCTGTCCGGAAGCCATTCACTGCAGCCCAATGGGAACAGGCAGCTCTGCGGTGCCTGTGGCAGCTGGTTCTTGTGGCAAGCAGAGGAACAGGATTTGAGCTATCACCTAATCTCATGTCAACCCACACTCCATCACTCATAGAGGGCCCAGGTGTCTGAGAGACAGAATTCAAATTTGCATTCCTTGTTCTCCAATTCTGATGTCAGGCACAAAGCCATTCCACAGGCAACACCTCTTGCATCAGCATCAAGAGGTTCATCTGGTTTTACAAGTACTTTTTCCTGGAGCATATAAGCATTTGTGTTTGTATCTGTATGTGTTTTCCTTACAATTTCCAGTGCTAAGACAGAATAGCTGGGATTCTTTTTAATAGCTTTCAAAACAAAAAAACAAAAAAAACCTGTCCTGAGGCCAGGGGGATGAGCACATTGTGCAAATTCAATAATAAATAAACAGATTTGGCAAAGAGGAAAATGATACGTTATTCTTTGGAAGTGGTCCTGAGGGCTCAGCTATGGGCACATTTTACAAATCAGTGATCTTGGAAGTGCTTCTGATGAAATAAATTAAAATCTCCGGTGAGTGTCAGCAAAGCTTTTCTCCCTTGTTTCTTGTCAGAGACAACATCCAGAAAGAGAGCTGGGCTCCTTCTGGACTTGCTCTAGAGCTATTTTGACAGATTTTGCTTTTATTCTTTGTATAGTCATTGTTTTCACCTTAATTATTTTTTTGCAACAGTGAGGCTTAGTATTTCTTCTTCTAGCACAGAAAACAAATTTGCAGAGAGAATGGCCCATTAATCACAGTGATCCTAAGTCATTAGCAAGTGTTAATTACATAACAACAGAAAAAACCTTAAATGCATCTTTTAACTAATCATAAAACCTTTACAACACTTTCTCTGGCCATTTGAAACTTCCTTTGTTTCAGTCATTATGAAGATGTCTTATACTGTATTTGTGAAATAATTTAAGCTCTAGATCTTAGCCTCTACTGAAATAAATGGTCTCTATTTCTACTGTGGGCTATGTTCTTTCATGAATCTTTTTTCATTTGAGTATTAATATTAATATTATAGAGGTTACAGACAGATATTCCCTGATAAAACAAATTTTAATTTTAATAGCAGAGGTTTTACTCTGCTGGGAAAACTTAATTAATCATTTAATTGTTTCAAATCAGGCAGGTCTCTCTTTTCAAAGCCTCAAACTGTGGAATTGAAATGAATCTCTACCTTCTTCTGTGTTAACTCCTTGAGAAAGCTCCAATTATGTAATCACTTTGTCATTTACAAAAATATAACTGAAAATTACCAGAGGAAGCATCCTTGAATTCATATACATGCACACACATATACTATATACATACACACTATGAAGTGTGGAAGTGTTAGTTGCTCAGTCATGTCCAACTCTTTTCGACCCATGGACTGTAGCCTGCTAGGCTCCTCTGCCCATGTGATTTTCCAGACATGAATACTGGAGTGGGTTGCCATTTCCTGCTCCAGGGGATCTTCTCAACCTAGGGATCGAACCCAGGTCTCCTGCATTGCAGGCAGACTCTTCACCTTCTGACCTACCAGGGGAGCCCCATACACTAAGCAAAGTAACTCAGAAAGAGAAAGATAAATACCGTATAATGTCACCCATTTGTGGATTCTAAATATGACACAAAGGAACTTATACTGTATCTTTCCAGTACGATTGTTTTTATATAAAATAAAAGATTGGATATTATATCATTCTTTCCATCTGTATCCAGTTAAAGCACATTTGATCTGATATAGTCAGTATTTCATCTGTTCTTTCCTTCTTTTCTCCTTATTTTTCCTCTCTACTTTTCTTCCACCTTTGTTCTTTTCTTTCTTTTTTTTTTGACACTTCTCATTCTCCTTCTTAAACTATTCTCTTTTGCCTTAACATTATTTTCTTTTTTTCCTTTTGCATTTCCTCTGTTGTATTGTCTTTTCTCAGCAATTTCTTCTTTTCTAGAGCTTTCTATGTTTTACTGATCTCCCCTCACGCTTCTGTTTCTTTGTGGCTATCATCCTACAATATAAAATGATACCTTGATTTTCTTTATTCTAGCCTCACTATAATGCTATATTATTGTCCTTTCTCTCTCAGCATTTAAATAATTTTTTTTTACCAGCTTTTACAATTCATTGACTAGGAACATAGAATTCTAATAGGCACTGATAACATAATTAGTAAATCTGTGTAATGTTCAAAATATCATATGAGTGGAGAATAAACTGTGAACACCTTAGCAAGGAATCTCCCTGCCACCACCACCACCACCAATCAAAGCAAAAGATGAATTTACCAGAAATATTTTTTCTAGGCTTCATTTTATAACTGATGTTCAAATAATTAAACTGAATATCAATTCAATAAATTGAATTAAATTTCACCTTAGGACAGGACCTTCTAAAATTCTTTTATTTCAGACTTCTCTTTTTTCTGCTCCATGAACCACGTAATAAGAAAATGAAAAACACAAGAGAGTTACTTACAACTCAGGTACCAGTTTTTTGCAAAACAAGGAAGCCAGTTTTATAAAAGAATGGAGTGAAAGAAGACAGAGAGAAAGGGGAAGGAAGAGAAATCAGTGTCTACGGAGTAATGAAGAATTAAATCCTTTGCTAAGACTGAGATATCTATATCTAAAAACTTCTGAATTAGGGGAATAAACCCTCTTCTTATGAATATGCATAGGTACTGCACATTACTGCTAAATAGATTGTGGCCAATAGGACCCAGATGGAGTCAAAATAATGGAATCAGAGGAAGGCTAAGCCTATGTTTCCTGCATCTCTCTGAACAGCATGCTAGTCTTCTCAGAGGACTTGTGGTTCCTACGGGTTCACTGAAGAGGCTGAAAGGTTTACTGAGGAATGGAAGCCATGGCATGACCATATGACAGAACGAGCCCTGGAAGAATAAGGGCAAGATCACGTGTGGAGGGATAGAGCTGGGGTATCAATGAAACTCAAATATATGAGAAGGCCATGAGAATTGGTCTGTGTGGTAAAGAGAAAGTACATACTAAATCAATGTTTTGCAAATCACTTAATTATTACAATTTATTTTGATCACATGTTCTACTATAATGTAGCTTTGAATTATACAGTTCTCTCTTGTTAACATTCCATCATTGGGTACAAGAGCAATGTTAACAATTATTAAAATGGAAGAATTTTCAACTTTCTTAAAGACAAGACAGACAATCAAAGAAACTAAAGCATCCCCTGAAATACTCAAACAGGTCATTTAAATGGCATACAAAATTATATTAACAATATCAAGAATTAATTCAATAAATATCAGAAATTTCAAGAATATAAGATATAAACTATAAAAATTTCTAATGGTTAGGAGAGCAAAATTAAAATTTTACTTGACTAAAGAATGATTTATTATTTCTACCTCATGTGAGATATAAAGATAAATATTTAGCATATTTTCATGGAAGATAAAATTCCTTTAAGAAAAACAAAGTGAAATTAGTTTGAAACAGAAAGATCTAAGTAAGAGAAAGGGTAGGTAGAAGTAATTGAATGTTTTTGGCTTTAGGTAATTGAAGATTTTCTTCTCAAAGATGAGTTAGTTACCTGCTGTTGTCTTCTTAATTCACATGTGCTGGACAGAAGCATTTAGAAATATCTTGATGTTTTATTACACAATCCTGATTTTCCAGGAAGATTGTGAGTATAAGAGATCTCACCAGAAGTCTTTTTTTCCACTTTTCCCTATTATCTAAATGTAATTTCAGGTGTTAATTACTCATGTATAAGCATTTTAGATGAAAATGATCTTTTAACTTGCCTTGATAAATTTTTTTTTGTAGCTTAGTATGTGTAAATGATCCAAAAGAGAGAACATAGAAACAAGAGAAAACATGTTGCTAAGGAGATGATTTAACAGTGTATTTATAAAACCACTCATTGTTTGAATGGATTTTTCACACATTAACCATGACTGTAATTTTTAAATTGCATAGATGCAGCCAGGTTTTCTATGCCTTCATCCAGCATCAGTACCAGAATCTCTTCCAACTGCTGAGGGCTCATGACAATGCTTTGTTATCATCCCTGCATTCTTTTTGTTAGACAATTTTTAAATAATATAAGATAATAGAGGTAAAATGCTGACTTTAATAGGCAGTGTTCAAAGGAATTTTTTTATTTTATACATACAAAATATAAGACTAATCATCTTAGTGTCAACAAGCATAAGTCAAATCAAGCATGCAATGATAAATAGGATTTTCTTTAAAATTACTCAGACACACAAAAGTTGACAGGGCATGTAATGTGGGAGAAAAGAGTTATTGACTCTGAGATGCAAAGCACAGAAAAGATAGATTAAAATAAAATTAAATGGAGAGTATTTAGTGATCTATACTGTGATTGTCTGCATATAATGTGTTTCTGTGTAAATACTGCAGATAAAGTAAAATTACTGTCTAAAACATGTAATGCTTTAAAGCACTGCATGTTTATATTACCAGATAAATAAATAAAATTTAAAAATTGCAACACAACTGAAAAAAAAGAACATAAAATCTTTTAAAACTTGGGTCATGTGAATATGCACATTACAAATACAATGTATAAGTGTTCTTAAGCATGCAAATGTTACAATCTTGGAAATTATACTTTATCAACTATTTTTCTACTGCTGTTATTCAGTCACTAAATCATGTCTGACTCTTTGCCACCCCACAGACTGCAGTACGTCAGAGTTCCCTGTCCTTCACTATCTTGACAAATAAGGCAGAATAGTTGGAGCAGAAAAAATGATACTTCAAAATGATTTTCTAAGTTGGTCAGGTAAACAAATCTCTAATTTCATAGAAAAATACAAATTAAGCACCTCTCCCACCCCACTATCTCTTTAAAGATAAGATGGACAAAATGAAATTATAATGTCATTGATTAATTATGTAACTTCATTCTTTTTTCATTTAAATATCAGGCAAGAGTTCATAAAGACACTGCAAAACATTGAAGAAATAACTGTTGAGACAGAATACTACTATTGGCCTGAGGAAAAAAAGAGTGGGGAAATCAAAATATGTGCTGAGTCACTATGTAAAACACAAAATTTAATTAACGTAGTAATGGACATGCAAATTAAAAAGCTATGGACTATATTTACTATCATATTAAAAATAATTTTTAAATACTAGCAATATCACATGTTGATAATCACTAGAGAAAAGATATAATTAGGCAACAAGTATAACCTCATTAAAATTAATTTAGCAAGATAAAGTAAAATGTCTAATGCATTTAGACAAATGTCTAATGCATCTAAATCAGTGATCAGAAATCCCACATTTAAGAAACTATTTCAAGAAATAAAATTTAAGGATATTGTTATATATACACAGGATATTCACATTAGTATTTTTTGTAATGATAAATCTGGAGGTAGGTTTGATATTCACCAATAACCTACCTTAAACTACAAATTATGAAATATGACACATTCAGAACAGTAAGTTCTTTACTTACTGACGTGGAGAGCTATCCATTAAACTGCTAAAAAAAAAAAAAAGGAAGTTGCAAGCTACAGGAAGATCCTGCTTCCAGCATTACTCAGTGTCTTCCTGTTGAACTTCCAGATGTTCAAGCTGGATTTAGAAAAGGCAGAGGAACCAGAAATCAAATTGCCAACATCCACTGGATCATCGAAAAAGCAAGAGAGTTCCAGAAAAACAGCTATTTCTGCTTTATTGACTATGCCAAAGCCTTTGACTGTGTGGATCACAATAAACTGTGGAACATTCTTTGCCACATTATGTGAACGGCTGACTCATTGGAAAAGACCTTAATGCTGAGAAAGATTGAAGGTAAGAGGAGAAAGGGGTGACAGAGGATCAGGTGGTTATAGAGCACTACTGACTCAAGGGACATGAATTTGAGCAAACTCCGGGAGACAGAGGACAAAGGAGCCAGGCTTGCTACCCTCCATGGGGTGCAAAGAATCAGACATGACTTAGCAACTGAGTAACAACAACAAATCAAAATAAATAAGAGAGTAGATTTAATCAGGATGTCTAGAGACAAGGAAGTAAGATTCTACCAAATAGGTTTCAGCAGTTGTTTTTAGAGAATATTTGTCAAACATAATCAGGCTGGGCAAGGACATCATGGATGCAAAGCTAGGAATAGAGAGAGAAGCATTGCCAGATGGACTAAAGGTGATGATGAATAAAGTAGCAAGCTCAAACAGGGCAGGCAAAGTGAGCACATGGAAAAACTCCTTTCCTACCACCTCCAGTGACATTAACTGATACATTTTTAGGATCAGAGGCATGTCTGCCTTTAGCCTGTGACTTAAAAAATTGCTGGCTGAAGCGAATGCCTAAGGTTCCATCAAGAAAGATATAAAGATTTTGGCAATCAAATAAAAAGCAGCTTTTATGCATAACCTGGCATCCCATATCTGATACTGCTTATGTTTGAAATCTATCCAATGGATAGATTTAATTTACATAAATCCAGAGAAACACTCCAATGGTCTCACCTTCTCAAATAATCAGAAGGTATTTGTATGTAGCCATTTAGAATTACTCTTCTAGCAAAGAACAATTTAAATGAGAATATTCAAAGCCAATCCATAATTATTTAGTTTATTTCCTAACTGGGAACTCAGAAAACATGGATTCATGCCAGGAAATTATACAGTCATTTAATTTAGAGGTAATTATTTGTTTTACCATTATCAAAGATATATGAGCATTGCCAGTAAACAAAAATGTAAAGTATGCTTACTAACTAGGAACACTTGGAGCACTGAATGTGCCTTTTTAAGGCCCTGGAGACACATGATATAAATGACATGTTTGTTATAGATGGAGCAGCTGGACAGTGTTGGGTCAGCTTTCTGGTAGTCTTCACAGGAAGGGAAGGAAATGTAATGTTCACATTAAATGCAGTTTAAAAAAAAAAAGAGCTATTGGCATTATAGTTGCAAAGCTATCCTCTAAGGTGTTTTATTCAGGCTAATGGGATTCCTGCAGATGTTTGATGTGACAAGTAGATGAAACAGCCAACAGACTGTGACTTAGAATGTGCAATTGAGTATTAAATTTTTCCTTTCCAAATGTCTCTTTAAGAATAGTTTATTCCCCATCTCTACACACCTATTTTGCTCCAGGTGCATAAGTATTGCTGCTAACCTACTTTAAATTATGTTAATAATAGCACTATTTCTATCTGTTAGTTTATGAGGACTTTGTATATGTATTATCTAGATATTGTGGGCTTCCACTGTGTAGCCAAGGAAGAGTTAATTCCAAATAGTTTAGTGACTTGCCAGTTGGTAGTGAATAACTGCAGTGGAATTTCATTTGCATCTGCTGCTATTTTACTTGAAGTTTTAATAATCATTGAAAGTTGTTATCATAGATATAAAAGCTTTCTGAAAGGATGAAGCCCACTAGACACATTTGTATCAGATGTGCTGAGATATTCTAAGAAAATAATATACTCTTTACAACCCTGGGTCTTTCCACTACTTCACTTGTATCTATATCCAGTATTTAGCACTCTGTTTAAGTAGAAAATTCTTATTTCAGTATTGACCATCTAGTGACAACCACATGTACATACACCTCTTGTGTGCAAAGACCAATGTGTTCTCTTGACAAAGCTCTCTTAACCTTCGCTTTGCTTCATTCTGTATACCAAGGCCAAATTTGTCTATTATTCTAGATATCTCTTGACTTCCTACTTATGCATTCCAGGCCCCTGTGATGAAAAGGACATCTTTTCTTGGTGTTAATGCTAGAAGGTCTGTAGGTCATCAGAGTACCCATCAGCTTCGACTTCTCTGGCATCAGTGGTTGGGGTATACATTTGGATTACTGTCATATAGAATGGTTTGCCTTGGAAGCAAACCAAGATTGTTTTGTCATTTTTGAGATTGCATCCAAGTACTGCATTTCAGACTCTTTTGTTGACTATGACGGCTACTCCATTTCTTCTAAGGGATCTTTTTTCCCACAGTAATAGATATAATAGTTATCTGAATTAAATTCACCCATTCCTGTCCATTTTAGTTCACTAAGATGTTGATGTTCACTCTTGCCATCTCCTGCTTGGCCAGATCTAATTTACCTTGATTCATGGGCCTAACATTCCAGGTTCCTATGCAATATTGTTCTTTACAGCATCAGACTTCACTTTCACCAGCAGACACATCCACAGCTGAGTATCATTTCCGCTTTGGCCTAGCCACTTCATTCTTTCCTGAGATATTAGTAATTGCCCTCTGTCCTTCCATGGTGGCTCAGATGGTAAAGAATTTGTTTGCAATGCTGGAGACCTGAGTTTGATCCCTGGATCAGGAAGATCCCCTGGAGGAGGATGTGGCAACCCACTTCAGTAATCTTGCCTGGAGAATTCCATGAACAGAGGAGTCTGGTGGGCTACAGTCCATGGGGTCACAAACAGTCAGACGTGACTGTGCAACTAACACTTCCCCAGTAGCACATTGGATGTCTTCTGACCTTGGGGGCTCATTTTCTGGTGTTATATATGTTTGCTCTTTCATACTGTTCACAGGGCTCTCGAGGCAAAAATACAGGAGTGGTTTGCCATTCCCTCCTCCAGTGGGCTACATTTTGTGAGAACTCTCTACTATGTGTCCATCTTGGGAGGCCCTACATCGCATAGTTCATAGTTCAATGAGCTATGCAAGACCTTTTGCATAATAAGGCTGTGATTCATGAAGGGAATTAAATAGATAATCTCTGCCCTGTGTTACTGCAATACAATTCCAACTGGTCATACATAAACCCCTACTTTCCTTTTCCTGTAACCACAGTGAAAGTCTAAAAGCATTTTGTTCATGAACCCTTAAGTTTCCAAACTTTCATTGGCTTTCCATTGTCTCTAGGAAAAATCTAGTCTTTTATGTGGCTTAAAAGGCTCAGGTCTCTGCTGACTTTTGCAGGTTCATCTCTACATTCTGCCTTCTGCATTTTTTTTCTTTCTCATTCTTCTAAGGCTCTCTCTTGAATTTGAAAATACTATTTCTGCTGCAAAACCACTGTGTCATTCCCTTCAATTCCTGTCTAGAAAATTCCAACTAAATGTAGGCCAAATGTCTTCTGGTAGACCTCCCTTTTATTCTCAGATCAGTTGAGATCCACATGTGCTCCTGGGCATCTGTGTTTCTATTTTATTAGCTTTCTTTATACTCAGAATTATTTATTGATTAAAAAAAAATGTGTGAGTCTACCATGTTTTGGTTACTTGTCACTGTGGCATCAATGTTTCATTTGGTTGTCAAATAAAAAAAATTTGGAAAAAATTTAAAAAACCAACAATATATGAATGAATGGATGGATGGATATAGAAATAAAATAATGGGTATAGATTTGAGAACAAAAAAACTAATAGTTCTCCAGCTAGGTTTCTATCTACTATCTAGCTTTTTTTAAAAATACATTATTATAAAAACCTAGAACTTCAAAAACCAATTAAGCAAGTCAACTTATAGGGTATTTTTACATTAATAGAAGTTAATGGAATGACAGTTTAACATACAAGATATGACATTTTGCAAATAGAGGACAAAGACAGTGACGGATATGATGAAAAAGCACACTTTAACATTATAGGAAACTTTGATTGTTTGGAATCAAACTTTTAATGATGTTCCTAACTGTGTTATAAATGCATCTGTTTCAGTATTTAAACACTGACAAGAGCACACATGAAATGGAAATTTCACCCTCATTTGAAGGTAAATTTTGTCTACTTTCCATCTGCAGGTGATTTTCGCTATCAAATGGAAGAATCTAAGAAGAAAGAACTGTTTAAGGTTTTTCAGTTAAAGGTTTAGCAATATTTTGTTGTTTTCAACTCTAGAAATAATGACATATATATTTCCTTGAGATAATAAATATTCTTTATATAAAACTGCAGGATAATTGTTAAAAGCAAGGTGTCTCCAGGTGGCAAGAAATGGCATTTTCAGTGGCAATTTATTTACAATTAGGGAAATTCTAGTTTGACATGGGATTGATTTAACTAGTATGCTTTGTGTATGGGTAGATTCAAAATTTTATGCTGAAATATTGCTAACACTGCTTATGAGCAGTTCTATGTGATTATGAAATGACTGCTTTATCCCTACATTTGTACTCTTTTCATTTCAAATGGAAAAAAAGCCCAAGGTTGTTCAAGTAATGAGGGGGTTGTGAGAAAGCAGCCTATCAAATATGCTAATGAGTTAACTGGATTGAGAGTTTATTACTGTGATATCAGAAATACTCTGGGCTTCAAATTGAAAAGGACTATTCAAACATTTTTTTTAAGTTTCTAAAATGACATTATACTATCTTTTTACAAGCCAACCCACACACAGACATACATTCCCTATTCAAAATGAATTCGGTCTTCATCCATAAACCAATGCTTTGAACTTGCATCTCCACTGGCACAATTGGTGATTTTGTTCCTTTAATAGAACTTTCCAAGCTATATACTTCCTCTACTGACAAGTGTTTCGAGAAAGGTGACTATTATAAACAGCAAAGTTTTTACTACAGCCTATTTAATCAAGACGAAGACATGAGCTCTTTTGAAGAGATTGGATGTATTACTAAGTGTTGCAGCTTCTGGCTCAGCCTCTATCAGCAGGTACGTGATTTCTAGGTATGGAGGGAAGTAATTATTATGCTGTTTAGAATACACAGAACTCTAGAACAATAGAGGTAGTTATTAAAAATTGATTTTTTCTTGATAGCTATCATTTATTGTCCAGGAAAGGAAATCTAAAATGTTAATTAAATATTAATTAAAGTGTAATAAAAATATTAAAAAAGCAGAGGATTACTTTGTCAACAAAGTTCCATCTAGTCATGGCTATGGTTTTTCCAGTAGTCATGTATGGATGTGAGAGTTTGACTATAAAGAAAGCTGAGCACCGAAGAATTGATGATTTTGAACTGTGGTGTTGGAGAAGACTCTTGAGAGTCCCTTGGACTGCAAGGAGATTCAATCAGTCAATCCTAAAGGAAATAAGTCCTGAATATTCACTGGAAGGACTGATGCTGAAGCTAAAGCTCCAGTACTTTTGGCCACCTGATGCAAAGAACTAACTCATCAGTAAAGTCCCTGATACTGGGAAAGATTGAAGGCAGAAGGAGAAGAGGATGACAGAGGATGAGATGGTTGGATGGCATCACCAACTCAACGGACATGAGTTTGAGCAACCTCTGGGATTTGGTGATGGACAGGGAGGCCTGGCGTGCTGTAGTCCATGGGATCACAAAGAGTTGGACACGACTGAGCAACTGAACTGAACGGAATCATTTATTGTCCAGGAAAGAAAATCTAGATCAACAGTCCATGTTTTTATTATCATTATATCAAGGCTGCCAGATTTTTGCTATGAGAAACCCAACTTTTAACATATCACATCTTCTTTGATTTATGCTATTGCACTAGACAGTTTTAGTTTGCATGGTACATAATTCATCATGCAATTATAATAAAATCTCAGAGTGATAAAATCAAGAAGCAAGAATAAAGAGGAAAATGATTATTCCTGGGGTCTCTGTTCCATAGAAGTTGAATTATGTTGAATTTGAACTGAGGCTTCTGAGAAAACAATGAACGGAATGACTTGACCCTGTAATACCATTGGATGAGCACAGATTTTCTATGCAAAGAAAATGTTTGCTTTCCTATTTGTGAATAAATTTTCCCAGAAGAAGACAGACATTATAATTGTATTTAATTTCAAAACACTTATAGGGCAGGAATGCATTAAAAAAACCTCCAAAAGTTCTCCTCCTCCATAAAAGCAATGAGATTGGCAACAGTGATCAACAGTTGTAAAATTTGGAAACTAGGGCTTCCTGGCTGGCTCAGTGGTTCAAGAATCCTCTTGTAATGCACGAGATACAGGACAAGTGGGTTTGATCCCTGGGTTGGGAAGACCCCCTGCAGGAGAAAAACGGCAACCCACTCCCATATTCTTGCCTGAAAAATCCCATGGACAGAGGCCTGGTGGCCTACAGTCCAAAAGGTCACAAAGAGTCAGACACTTGCAACAATTTGTGTAGTCTTTCTTCAAGATTTTATGAAATCTCATTTTTTTAAATAGTAAAGTTTATGGCATTTCAAATTTCATTAGTACCAGGTCCCTCTCTACTAGTTTTGTGGTAACCTTGAGAACCAACAGCCCATAATAAAAGTGAAAACTAGCAGCCTAGAATCTTCTAGAGAGAATGAAATGGGGCTGGATTGCCTCCAAAATGCAATTCCCTTAGTTTCCTGGAAAATCCCACTGGGAGGACTTATTTTATTTGACCTGGTTCAGACATCTCACAAGGTGAACAGTCTTCTCCTGAGGGTGTTGTTGAAAATATAAGTGGCTATTATTTATCATCACAGCTACCTGAAGCAATGAGTTGGGGCAAATGACAAACTGATCAAAACAAAAGGAAAAACTGGAGAATGAGATGCCCATAGGAGACTCTGAAAGCACCAATGTTTTTCTGGGGAAATACAAGGTCACATGCATGGGTAGTATTGTGTGAAATCCTAGAAATGGCATGTACAGGGCTGCGTACATGCTTAGAAGAGACCTAAGACTGCCTTAATCTCTCACTACTGGCTGACTTTCAGGCCCTGTGAAGGCAGAAAATGAAGGCCAAAATGGAGTAAGACTCTGTCTCTGTGTTGAAGACATGCCCTAACATGTGCAAAAGTCCCTTAACAATGACTAGGAGACATATTGGTACAAACATTTGAGGACTTACAAGTCCTTTATCTAATAAGGATTTAGTATCCAGAACATATTTAAAAATCTTACAAGCTAACAAAAAGACAAATAATCCAATTTAAAAATAAGAACTTGAGTATTTTCTCTAAAGAAGATACACAAATGTCCAACAAGCTCAAAATAAAAAGGTATTCAACATCATTAGTTATTAGGGACATGATAAGTGCAGCCACAATAGAATATCACCTTATAGCTACTAGGATGGCTATAATCAAAAACACAGATAATAATAAGTGTTGTCAAGGATGTGGCGATGAGAGTCTTCGTAGACTGCTAGTAGGAATGTAGACTGGTGTAGCCATTTTGAGTGAGAGTTGGGGAGCTCCTCGAAAAGTTAAACATAGATATATTATGATCCAGTAATTCTATCCCTTAGTATATACCCAAGAGAACTGAAAATATATATTTACTCAAAAACTGGTATGCAAATATTCATAGCAGCATTATTTATAAGAACCAAAGATTTAAAACAACCCAATGTCCATTAACTGATGAATGGGTAAACAAACATTCTATATTCATATTCATCCTTGAAAAGAAAAATGAAATGCTATTCCTGATGCAATATCCATAAACTTTGAAAATAAAAGTGAATGATAAATGAAAACCTATGCTAAATGAAAAGATCTCCATATAAAAGGCAACACATTATATGATTCCATACACATAAAATGTCTAGAATGGGCAAATCCATGGAAACTGAAAGTAGATTAGTAAAAAGTAGCTTAGCCATGTGGCTGGCAGGGCGAGGAAGGGGGAAGGGTACTAGGAAATGCTTACTAATGGGTATGGACTCTATGGGATCAGAAAAGTGTTCTTGAATTAGATAATAATGAGGGTCCTGTCACTTTGTGAATATACTTATAATTACTGAAATGTATACTGTAAAAGGATAAATTTTATGGTATTGAATTATATCTCAATTAAAAAACTGATAACTCATTCACTGAAGAAAAGAGAAAAAAATTCACTTTGATGTCAATATTTGTACACATTCAAAATAATCAGATATTACAATATTAAATAAAAGTTTAGGAGAAAACATTGCCTTTGGAACAATAGCAAGCCCCCCACCCCAAATATTCCTTAGCAGAATCACAAAGTATATTTGCATTCAGATAATTCCGTTTTACCACATTAATATGATGGATTTGAGTCTTAGATAATTAGGGCAAATATTTACACAATAAGTTCCAAAAATATCAACACTGATTGACATCTGAGTTTAAAAATTTTCCTGTTTATAGATGAGATCTCTGAAGTTTATATATTTTTTAGTTTCTGAATAGATATTTTAATAGAAGTATAATTGATTGAAATCTCTGTAAAATAGCATATCTCCTCAAAAGTCTGTAGAACAAACTAACTTTAGTAACAAACAAGAAGCTGCTATAATGACGTATATTGATGAAAAATAGATATGCTTTGGTTTTATGAATCAGAAAGGTGATAAATAATTAATGGTAGGGCATAACTCAGGAGTCTCAAGGTTGAAGCCTGAGTGAAAAATTAGCATCCTGTAGAACAGTCTGGGAATTTGAGAGCATTCATTTCTCCTGAAGTTTCACTTTACAAATCCATGCTTCTTTGATTCATCTATTTCATTCATTCCCCTATTCATTAGTATACTTATTCACTTATATTATTTAACTTAGATATTTAATATTCAATTAATCATAAGCATTTATTAAGTAGCTAATGGTGCAAAACAGGGGCTTCTGAGCAAAATATAGCCTAAATGTAATGAATACAAGACTAGTAGAGATTATGAATCTTCTTTCATGTAATTACAGAATGAACTTAAGGCCTTATGTGGAAATATTTTGAAGTATAACAATTATACATCTCTACTAAAGGAATTCAAATGAAGGAATAGCATCATGGCAAGAAGGTCTTTTTTATAAACAGTTTAAAGTTTTTGAGCAATGCAAACATTGTTTAAAATGCCTTACATTAAGTCCTGACTACAATCCTTAAAGTAGGCACTATTATGATCACTATGCTATAGATGGCTACTATGCAGTGGACTTTTCAACACTTTTTACAACATTTTGCTGTTGCTGGGTTGGGAAGGTCTCCTGGAGTAGCAAATGGCAATCTTCTCCAGTAATCTTGCTGGAAAATTCCATGGATGAAGGAGCCTGGCGGGCTACAGTCCATGGAGTCACAAAGAGCTGGACATGACTGACTGAGGACACACACACAATATTTGCTATGATGTAATTATCTGGACTTTGATGGGATGATTAACTTGGTATGAAAAGCCTTAGGGAAAAAGAGAATTTCAAGTTTGAAGAATAAAGAGAATGGAAAAGAAAAAAACAGGAAGACAATATGTCTAATGGAAACTGAGGCTGATGAGAGTTAGTGTTTGGGAAGGTGAAATAAACAAAGTATGGCCAGTTAAGAGAGAGCTGGGAATAACAGACTAAGAATTTTGGAAATGATCTGGGGAAAGAGACTGGAAGTTTTGAGTGAAGGAGTAGAATTATGAAAGCAGTGTTTTATGAAGAGTAATCTAGTCAGGTACCATGCTTTTGATTGTGGTGCTGGAGAAGACTCTTGAGAGTCCCTTGGACAGCAAGGAGATTAAACTAGTCAATCCTAAAGGAAATCAATCCTGAATATTCATTGGAAGGATTGATGCTGAAGCCCCAGTACTTTGGCCACCTGAAATGAAGAGCCAACTCATGGGAAAAGACCCTGATGCTGGGAAAGATTGAGGGCAGGGGGTGAAGGGGGTGATGACAGAGGATAAGATGGTTGGATGGCATTATCAACTCAATGGACATGAGTTTGAGCAAATTTTGAGAGATAGTGAAGGACAAGATGAACTAGCGTGCTGCAGTTCATTGGGTCACAAAGAGTCAGACATGACTCGTGACTGAACAACAATAACATGGGTTATTTGCATGAGATTTCACTGAGGGTGCGATTAATCAATCATGAAGTAAGGTCTGCACTATGGAAGTCAAATCCTTAGTCAAGAAAGTTGGAATAAGTAGATTCAAGTGATTTTGGACCTCTGGATTCTCTTTAAAACCTAAACTATTAAAATCAAAAGAATAGCTTTCTATGGCCACACTATCTATTCCTTCCACATTGCATATACAACCACTTTTTCTGAGATCATGCTTTGATTAATGAGATTTCTAGACTAGAGGCCACTCAGTTATCCACTTCCCAATCTATTGCTTTATTTTTTATTCACTCAATTTTTTTAAATCCAGTTGAGTTTGTAAGGTCCATCTTTTAACTAACATCCTCACCAATAGTTTAATCTCCCTTGCTTATCTGTATTTCATCAAAAAATTCTAATGGATTAGGAAAACACATAGATAATCATTTTTATACAGAAATTCTCTGTACTTCAACCCTAATCTCCCACCCAAGAAGTCAAATACTGTTTCAGAGTCACACAATGGGATAAAATGATGTCACTAAAAATTCTTGTTCACTAACCTCAGAAGTGCTTTCAGCTTTGCCACACCTCCTGTTATTCACTGAGTCAACATTCTCCCACTTCTCAAAATGTATTAATATTTTTGAAAATATTGTTCTATTTTAAATCTTACACAAAATTGAAGAGAGACCATGAGTTCTGTCATTTGCTTCAACAATTATCAGCATATCCAAATTTGCTTCATCTAGTGCAACACACAGCTCCTTCACGATGTGTTATTTTAAAGGTAAACAGGCTTCTTATTGTTTTATCATGTAATAATTCAGAGAGCATCTCTAAAAGATATGAAGACTATTTTCAACATAGCCACAATATCACTGTTACAAATTATGATAATTTCTTATCACTAAACATCTCTCTTAAAGCTCTTTGACGATGATGATGATTATGATGATGATGATTTTTACAGTTGGTTTGACTGCAGTCAGGATAAAAATAATATCCCTACATAGATGTATAGTTTGTATCTTTTGATTGCAGTTTCTTCACTCTTTGTCTTTGTTTCCCTTGCCATTTTGTTATTGAAAATCAAATCATTTATATTGTAAAATCTCCATTGTTTTAAAAATTACTAACTACATAATTTTATTATCTTTTCTGGGGGGTGGTCAAGCCATGGGCAGAAGAAGATGAGATGGTTAGATAGCATCACAGACTCAATGTATGAATTTGAGCAAACTCTGGGAGATAGAGGAGTACAGAGGAGCCTGGCATGCTGGAGTTCACTGGGGTCACAGAGTCAGATACTACATAGTGATCGAACAACAAGCCATCTTAATGAGGGGCTTTGGGGGAGGGTGAAAGGGTTGAGAAAACAGTAACATCCAACATCCTTTCCATGACTAGGATTCAACATCCTTTTCATGACTAGGATTCTCTAGCTTCAGAGTGCTGAACTCTATTGTCTGTTTTTTTTTTTTTTAATTTGATTGGGTTACAGTTGATTTACAATGTTGTGTTAGTATCATTGGAGAAGGAAATGGCAATCCACTCCAGCACTATTGCCTAGAAAATTCCATGGATGCAGGAGCTTGGTAAGCCACAGACCATGTTAGCATCAAGTGTACAGCAAAGTGATTCAGTTATACATATACATATATTCATTATCTTTCAGATTCTTTTCTAATATCAGTTCAGTTCAGTCACTCAGTGTCTGACTCTTTGCAACCCCATGAATCGCAGCATGCCAGGCCTCCCTGTCCATCACCAACTCCTGGAGTTCACTCAGACTCAGTCCATCGAGTTAATGCCATCCAGCCATCTCATCCTCTGTCGTCCCCTTCTCCTCCTGCCCCCAATCCCTCCCAGCATCAGAGTCTTTTCCAATGAGTCAACTCTTCACATGAGGTGGCCAAAGTACTGGAGTTTCAGCTTTAGCATCATTTCTTCCAAAGAAATCTCAGGGCTGATCTCCTTTAGAATGGACTGGTTGGATCTCCTTGCAGTCCAAGGGACTCTCAAGAGTCTTCTCCAACACCACAGTTCAAAAGCATCAATTCTTTGGCGCTCAGCTTTCTTCACAGTCCAACTCTCACATCCATACATGACCACTGGAAAAACTATGGCCTTGAGTAGATGGACCTTTGTTGGCAAAGTAATGTCTCTGCTTTTCAATAAGCTATCTAGGTTGGTCATATGTTTCCTTCCAAGGAGTAAGTGTCTCTTAATTTCATGGCTGCAGTCACCATCTGCAGTGATTTTGGAGCCCCCAAAAATAAAGTCTGACACTGTTTCCACTGTTTCCCCATCTATTTGCCATGAAGGGATGGGGCCAGATGCCATGATCTTAGTTTTCTGAATGTTGAGCTTTAAGCCAACTTTTTCGCTCTCCTCTTTCACTTTCATCAAGAGGTTTTTAGTTCCTCTTCACTTTCTGCCATAAGGGTGGTGTCATCTGCATAGCTGAGGTTATTGATATTTCTCATATAGATTATCACAAAATACTGAGTAGAGTTCTCTGTGCTGTGCAACAGGTCTTTGTTGGATCCTATATATATATATAAGATAAATAATCTGGTGGTTTAAACGGTAAAAAAAACTGCCTCCAATGCAGGAGACCCTGATTCAATCCCCAGGTCAGGAAGATCCCCTGGAGAAGGGAATGACACCCCACTCCAGTATCCTTGGCTGAGAAATCCCAAGGACAGAGGAACCTGGGAAGCTACTGCTCCTGGGGTCTCAAAGAGTCAGAACTGACTGAGTGACTAACTTTCACTTTCACTTTTTTCATGTTAATCTCAAACTCCTGATTTATCTTGCCCACCCCATATTTTCCCTTTGGTTACAATACGTTTGTTTTCAATATCCGTTTCTGTTTTGTAAATAAGTTTATTTGTATCATTTTAAAAAACATCTTCCATATATGAGTGATATCATAGAGTATTTGTCTTTCTTTTTCTGACCTACTTCACTTGTGTGATAAGCTCTAGGTCCATCCATGTTGCTGCAATTAGTCTTATTTCCTTCTTTCTTATGACTGAGTACTATTCCATTGTATATATGTACCACATTTTATTAAAAGGTTTCTTTATCCCCCATTTTCCCAGAAAGCTGGCAGTTAAATCTAGAGATCTGTCAGATTCATTTCTAATGGTTTTCATAAGAACTCATCATAGATGGTGCTGTGGTGCCTCAGCATGATGTTATGATTTGACAGTGGGATCAGATATTATTAGCCTGATTCTCCCATTATCCTTTCATGAATAATTTAAGTAGTCATGGATGACTGTTGTTTAGGTCCATTAAGGTTTATAAAATGGAAGCATTTTATTTTTTATTACTTATTCTGCCACAAAAATAAAGCTGAGGAAAAAGGAAAATGTGGTAGAAATGTGTTGTGGTAGTCAGAGCATGGGTTGGAAAAGAATTTCCAGACACAGAGCAGGAGAAAGGAATGAGTTTATTAAGAATGAAGAACAGAGATAATGTGGGCACCTCCTGACAGTCAGGGAGAGTCAATGCTTTTTGTGGTTTAGTAGAAAATTTTCATAGCCTCAAGACAAAAAAAAAAAAAAAAAAAAAAAACCCTGCTGGAAGGGTGGCTTTATGTGATTGATCAGAGTACTATAGGGTGAATATAAGGCTTCCCTGGTGGCTCAAACAGTGAAAAGTCCATTTCCAATGCAGGAGTCATGGGTTTGATCCCTGGGTTGGGAAGATCCTTTGGAGGAAGGAATGGCTACCTACTCCATTATTCTTGCCTGGAGAATTCCATGGACTGAGGACCCTGGTGGGCAACAGTTCATAGGGTCACAAAGAGCTGACCAACACTAACAGGGTGACTACTGGGGTGGACCCCTAATTTGGAGTCAGGAAGCTTGCTGGTGATGATCAGGGAGGCTTTGGGCAATGGTTACACAGAGCCTCAGCTTCAGAGGTGAACTAAGTTCTGGGCTCTGCTTCTGTAAACTTGGTGCAAGGCCTCTCATCTGCAGGGCAGAACTCCACAGAATGGATTGTGTACTGTGTTTCTTATATTCTCAACTTCTTTTTATTTTATATCACCAAATAGGTGAGGACTAAGCTGGCAAAACTTCATCTTTAGTTTCGAAGAGGTAGAGGAACGAACATTAACACATATCAGCAAATTTTGTCCCTGACTTAAATAAATATTGCAACGATGAGCACAAAGAAAGAAGCTGCAAATTCTTCTTGGGACTTAGAAGTAATTACAAATAGATGGAAACGTAGGGTCTGTGTGTGTGCGCACATTAATACCTGTTGGAAAAGATTAAACTGGATAAGATGCAGAAAATGGTGGACTTTCTTAATCACACAAATTTTTTTTCTTAACAGTGAGATGAACAGACTTAAGCAACAGAATATGAAAGATTTGTGTTGTAGTAAGATCACCTTTCTAACATTATGAAGGAGGGGCTGACAGGGAAAGGACTGAAGGCAGACCAGTGAAGTCCTTATTCCTGAAGCTGCAGTGGGAAATGATGACAGTGTGAACCTGTAGCTGTAGTAGACACAGTCCCGCTTTATACCCTTGGCGCAGTGCATGTTAAACTATGCCATGATTTCCAGTCTGTCTTCTACATTGAACTGCAATGAATATAAAATAAAGGTGATGGGAGCAATTTGCCCCAGGTGTAGGCAATAAAAGTAGATCCTTTTTAAATGGCAATAAAAATGACTATAAATTGATCTACTTTTGTATTATTACCATGCAACTGCAATTCTAAACAGCAATAGTATTAAAATACTCCTCCCAGATAAAAAATATTTTGTTGATCTAAGTTCTCGTTAATTTGTTTCTTTTCATGAGTTTTAACTAATCAGTTCCCATTTGGTCTCTTAGCAGCATTTTAGAGAAAACATAATTTCTCTCTACCTTAGTGTCTATGGCTGCACATAGAGACTAAGGACCGAGGAATAAAGAGACTGGGTGGATCTACGAAGAATTTATTCATGAGAATATAATCTAGAAGGGCTTCCCAGGTGGTTCAGTGGGTAAGAATCTGCCTGCAATGTAGGAGACTCAAGAGAAATGGATTCGATCCCTGGGCTGGGAAGATCGCCTGGAGGAGGGCATGGCAAACTGCTCCAGTATTCTTGCCTGGAGAATCCTATGGGCAGAGGGGCCTGGCAGCCTAGAGCTCATAGGGTCACAAAGAGTTGAACACAACTGAAGTGACTGAATATGCATGCATGAAGGTTACTATTAAAATATTCTTCAATAATATATTCTTCAACATAAGAATCATATATTCATTTTAAAATTATATTCAGAAGTACATACAATAATATTTTTTCTAATACCATTTTTTAAATTGGGCTTTCCTGGTGGCTCAGATGGTAAAGCATCTGCCAGCAATGCAGGAGACCCGGGTTTGATCCCTGGGTTGGGGAGATTCCCTGGAGAAGGCAATGGCTACCCACTCCAGTATCTTGCTTGGAGAATTCCATGGACAGAGGAGTCTGGCAGGCTATAGTCCATGGGGTCACAAAGAGTCAGACATGACTGATTGACTAACATTTTAACTCCTTTTAAATTGGAGGATAATTGTTTTACAACACTGTATTGGTTTCTGCCATATATGACTATGAATAAGCCATAAGTATGTTAAACATATGTCCCCTCCCTCTTGAGCCTCCCTCCCACCCTATCCCGTATCCCACCCCTCTAGGTCGTCTAGAGTGCCGAGCTGTCCTCTCTGTGTTATACAGCAGCTTTGCACCAGCTATCTATCTCACACATTGTTGTTGTTGCTGTTCAGTCGCTAAGTCATGTTTGCCTCCTTGTGACCCCATGGACTGCAGCACGCCAGGCTTCCCTGTTCTTCACCATCTCCCGGAGTTTGTTCAAACTCATGTCCACTGGGTCAGTGATGCAATCCAACCGTCTCATCCTCTGTTGCCCTCTTCTCCTGCCCTCAATCTTTCCCAGCACCAGGGTCTTTTCCAATGAGTTGGACACCACAGCTAGGAATTTTACACATGATAGTGTATATATGTCAATGCTACTCTTCATCTACCACAGTCTGCTTATATACTTAAATGTAAACTTTTCTCATTCCTTACAGAGTCTTCTTTCTAACATTCTCATATATACAAATCCAAATTCCCTTGCAAGTCCCAGTTCAAATTCCATTTCTACAATAAAACTGTCTCTTCTATGATATGTTTGAAATTAAATCCATTATTCTTGTTTCTTATTCACTGTTGTATCTTTAATATATTTGGTAAAATGCTTTGCCCATAGTAGACACCCTTGAAGTAGGCATCAATTACTTTGAATCCATATATATAGAAATTTTACATGACTTACAAGATTCTTTCAACCCTGTAGTTGTATGATTCTTTTAGCCTCTGTATGTTACACTTCAAAGCAAATGCTTTGGGGACTATAAAATAGAAAGGGAGAAAAAAGGTTGATTTATTTTTAAAGGTTTATAAGCATATTTTTGAAATTGCATCTTTTCTCATTGAACGTAACTATTTCTGGTAATCCTTGTTTAACTAACCTGTACTAAAATCATTAACATACAAGGTCACAGGTTATGTTTACTTTATGCCTACCAATGGTGACTAGATCTCTAGCTGGAGGTGCTTAAAACATACTTACCAAAATTGTATAGAAATGGGAATACCAGACCACCAGACCTGCCTCTTGAGAAACCTGTATGCAGGTCAGGAAGCAACAGTTAGAACTAGACATGGAACAACAGACTGATTCCAAATAGGACAAGGAGTACATCAAGGCTGTATATTGTCACCCTGCTTATTTAACTTATATGTAGAGTACATCGTGAGAAACACTGGGCTGGAAGAAGCACAAGCTGGAATCAAGATTGCCAGGAATAATATCAGTAACCTCAGATGTGCGGATGACACCACCCTTATGGCCGAAAGTGAAGAAGAACTAAAGAGCCTCTTGATGAAAGTGAAAGAGGAGAGTGAAAAAGTTGGCTTAAAGCTCAACATTCAGAAAACAAAGATCATGGCATCTGGTCCCATCACTTCATGGGAAATCGACGGGGAAACACTGGAAATAATGGCTGACTTTATTTTTTTGGCTCGAAAATCACTGCAGATGGTGATTGCAGGCATGAAATTAAAAGACGCTTACTCCTTGGAAGGAAAGTTATGACCAACCGAGATAGCATATTGAAAAGCAGAGACATTACTTTGCCAACAAAGGTCCGTCTAGTCAAGGCTATGGTTTTTCTAGTGGTCATGTATGGATGTGAGAGTTGGAGCGTGAAGAAAGCTGAGTGCCTAAAAATTGATGCTTTTGTACTGTTGTGTTGGAGAAGACTCTTGAGAGTCCCTTGGACTGCAAGGAGATCCAACCAGTCCATTCTAAAGGAGATCAGCCCTGGGGTTTCTTTGGAAGGACTGATGCTAAAGCTGAAACTCCAATACTTTGGCTACCTCATGTGAAAAGTTGACTCACTGGAAAAGACTCTGATGCTGGGAGGGATTGTGGGGCAGGAGGAGAAGGGGATGACAGAGGATGAGACGGCTGGATGGCATCACCAACTCGATGGACAATGGTTTGGGTAGACTCCTGGAGTTGGTGATGGACAGGGAGGCCTACTATGCTGCGGTTCATGAGGTCGCGGAGAGTCGGGCATAACTGAACGACTGAACTGCACTGATGAAATATTTTAAAATTAATCTTTGACTAACCTCTCATGAGGGATCAGTAATGTATGACTAATGAGTGGATTTGGCCTGAAAACATAAAGGAGTTTTTAGCAAGCCTAGTTAGGCAGGGAGAGTATCTATCAAAGATTATTTGGGAGATTATTACATTAAAAACAATGTTTACTCTTTTGCCAAAATCATTCATACCTACTGTGTGCCAGAAGTTGTCTAGTTATTGTTTCTCCTCATAGAAAGAAAAATAAGATCTTAGCCTATGCTAAAAAAACATTCCTTCAAATCAATGGAAACCACAAATGTCTATCATTACTCTTATATACCATAAAACACAATATGCAGAGCAAGACAAAATGTTTTTAAAGTGATTTGGTATTTCTGAGAATAGAATGATTAGTAATTCTCTATTGAGGGATTAAAAAAAGCTTTGGAGAGTAGGTGCTATTTAAATTGAAATGTGCAGTATGGGAAAGATTTTGAAAAAGTTTTTGTGTATTTTGTGGGGGAAGGTGACTTCAGGGTGAAGATAGAGCTTTTTAACTTATTTTATTTAAAAGACTTATTCTAATTAAATTTTAATAAAATATTTAAATAATTGTATTATGTAAATATAAGTAAAATATTTATTTAAAGTCTTTTACTTTTAAATAACTAGTAAATGGTGTGCAGTTTGCTTCTAGCTGTGAATCTGAAAAAGATGGATTGCTTCTACAGTAGATTACAAATGGTCACAGATTCCTTGTTTCTTCCATGAAGAGATATATACTCCCAAGAGGAGTGTATTTCCATATCGCTTACATTAAAAATAACTTGCTTTGACCAAAAGAAGGCAGGGTACGTGATGTTGTATGAGTTTGGAGCCAGGGCTCCCGATCCTTGCAACTTCTTGTCTTGACATTTTTAGAACCACCATGTGAACAAATTTGAGCTAGATTCCTGGAGACTTAGAAGACTAAGACAACTTGATGAAACCTGTCAATGCCAAATATGGAATGAGACTATTACAGATTATTTGATTCCTGACTAATTATCAGTCAATTATCCAGGTGAGTAAACCCAGGTGAGATCAGTAGGAGAACAGCCCAGCTGATTTCAGTCCAAATTGCCAATTCTTGGAATCATAAGCTGATAAACTGTTGCTGTTTTTAAGCCACTAGGTTTTGGAAGTGGTCTTTTGCCAGACAAAGGTAAATTGATATGGACCTGTAATGTGGTACTAAAGTTTTTAGACTTTATTTTTCAAAAAGTAGGGGGCTGTATTATATCATCAATGAACAGTGGAATTTGAAATTAAAAACACACTATCATTAACATTAGTACTCCTTAAAATGAAATGCTTAGGTATAAACCTAACAAATATATACAAGCTCTGTATAAAGAAAACTACAAAAGTCTGATGAATTGAATCTACTAATAACAAAATAAATGGAGATATACCCCATGTCCATGAAGAGTAAGACTCAATATTCTCAAGATGTCAATTCTCAACTTGATCTATAGATTCAATGCAATTTCAATAAAAACCTCAGTAAGCATTTTTGCAGATATAAACAAACTGGTTATAAAGTTTAGAGGAAGAGGAAAAAGACTCAAAATAGCCAATACAATACTAACAGAGAATAACAATGTTAGAGGACTGATGCTGTCCATCTTCAAGATTTAGCACAGAGTCTACAGTAATTAAGAAAATGTGATCTTCTTAAAAAAATCAATTAAATAAAATATAGATTCCCCTAAACAGACCCATATAAATATACTAAACTGATCTCTGACACAGAAGAAAAGGCAACACAATGGAGAAAATGCTCCTAAAATAACAAGATGTCCACATGCAAAAAATGAATCTGAACATAGACCTTACACCAATAATGAATATTAATTCAAAACTGATCACAGACGTGAAGGCAGAATGCAAAACTATAAATCTCCTAGAAGATAACATATGAACTTTATTCATAGTCGTCATAACTTGGAAGGAACCAGTTGTCCTTTAGTAGATGCATGACTAATAAACTGTGGTAAATCCAGGCAATGAGATATTATTCAGCACTAAAAGAGAGAGAGAGAGAGATGTCAAGCAATGACAAGACATGGAAGAACCTTAAATGCACACTACTAAGACTGTGTGGATCATGATAAACTGTGGAAATACTGAAAGACATGGGAATACCAGACCACCGGACCTGCCTCTTGAGAAATCTGTATGCAGGTCCGGAAGCAATAGTTAGAACTGGACATGGAACAACAAACTGGTCCCAAATAGGAAAAGGAGTACGTCAAGGCTGTATATTGTCACCCTGCTTATTTAACTTATATGCAGAGTACATCATGAGAAACGCTGGGCTGGATGAAGCACAAGCTGGACTCAAGATTGCCGGGAGAAATATCAATAACCTCAAATATGCAGATGACACCACCCTTATGGCAGAAAGTGAAGAGGAACTAAAAAGCCTCTTGATGAAAGTGAAAGAGGAGAGTGAAAAAGTTGGCTTAAAGCTCAACATCCAGAAAACGAAGATCATGGCATCTGGTCCCATCACTTCATGGGAAATCGACAGGGAAACACTGGAAATAATGGCTGACTTTTTTTTTTTTTTTGGCTCGAAAATCACTGCAGATGATGACTGCAGCCATGAAATTAAAAGACGCTTACTCCTTGGAAGGAAAGTTATGACCAACCTAGATAGCATATTGAAAAGCAGAGACATTACTTTGCGAACAAAGGTCCATCTAGTCAAGGCTATGGTTTTTCCAGTGGTCATGTATGGATGTGAGAGTTGGACTGTGAGGAAAGCTGAGCACCGAAAAATTGATGCTTTTGAACTGTGGTGTTGGAGAAGACTCGTGAGGGTCCCTTGGACTGCAAGGAGATCCAACCAGTCCGTTCTGAAGGAGATCAATCCTGGGTGTTCATTGGAAGGACTGATGTTGAAGCTGAAACTCCAGTAGTTTGGCTACCTCATGCGAAGAGGTGACTCATTGGAAAAGACTCATGCTGGGAGGGATTGTGGGCAGGAGAAGAAGGGGCAACAGAGGATGAGTTGGCTGGATGGCATCACCAACTTGATGGACATGAGTTTGGGTGAATTCTGGGAGATGGTGATGGACAGGGAGGCCTGGCATGCTGCGATTCATGGGGTCACAAAGAGTCGGACACGACTGAGCGACTGAATTGAACTGAACTGAACTGAAGTGAAAGAAGCCAATCTGGGAAGACTATGTATAGCATGATTCCAACTATAGAATCTTCTGAAAAAGAAAGCACCATGCACATGTAAAAAGAACAGCAGTTCCAGGGGTTGAGTGAGGGGTGAAAAATGAATAAGCAGAGCATGGAGGATTAGAGTGAAGAGAAAATACTCTCTGTGGTACTGTAATGATGGATGTGTGTCATTATACATTTATCCAAGCTCACAGAATGTAAAATATCAAGAGTGAACAATAATATAAACTATGGACTTTGGGTGACAATGATGCATCAATGTATGTTCATCAATTATAACAATGTACCACTCTGGTGGAGGATGCTGATATTGGAGGAAGCTATTCATATTGGAGGGAAAGGAACACATGGGAAATTTCAGTACCTTCCTCTCAATTTTGCTGTGAACCAAGGCTTAAAATGATTATGAAATAAAATTGTGTCCACCAACCTAACACAGCACAGCAGTTATTATCTAACTGCTAGGTTGCACCTTCTCTGGCCTTTTGGTTAGAGAAAGCAGGGTTTTGTTGATGCTTGTTTTTTCCGCACCTGTTTTTCTGTGTTAACAGCTTCTTCAGCTATAAATAGGCAAAAAGAAAGCCCAAGAAACTCCAATAACATGTCGTTCTTTGGGTTCTAAAACCTCTAGTCAGCTTTCCTTCTTTTATTAGCTTTTCAGAGTCTCTTAAGAGTGTTCACATATAACATCTAGGGTTTTGGGGTATACTGAATGAAAAAAATAGGGCAAGTATATCAACTCAAAATTGAAAATCTCACAATTTCACTTTTATTTTCTTCTCTCATCTCAGTTAATACTCAATATGTTTCCAGTTTATTTTAATAATGAAACATCAGGTCACAAGTTAAGTAAAACCCGTATATCAAGCAGTATTTTTTTATACCATTTGAACATCAAAGGTACATCATATGGGCATCAAAATGCATTTATTCTCCAAAAATATTCAAATTCTTCTAGCTTTTCTGATTTTTGCAACCTTCTAGATTTTATCTACTGATATTTTGGTAAAGTTTTATATAGCAGTTTTAGTCTAAGCCATCTTTAAATTTTGGAGTCTCCTATTTTTTCAAAGAAGGGTTCTCATTCTAGCTTCCTCCCTTGATCCTCTTGTAGCCCCATTTGGGACAAGACAGGAACTAGCCTCTGGTGAAAGCATAATAGTATGGGAGAATCAGACCATAAGCTTCTTCCCAAGGGCAACGGCTAGTAATTTGTATGTCTTGAGTATGTTGTTAACCTTTGAGCCAAATGCTTGGTGTATGGTAAGTGCTCAATAGACTATTAAGGAAATAGGTTCTAATTTTCTAAGAAGGACTTAGAAATCTTATGGGACTTCCCAATCTTAAAGTTATCACTTCTCTTGTGGTAGAGATATCAAGATCTGAAATAGTTCTTATTTACCAGATTCTTACCCCTGCAATTCTATTTGAAATTTTGTATTGGAAATAATAGAGGAGGGTGTGAGGTATTCTTCAGAGCTACTCGCTGCCCTTCAGTGCTGGGCTTTCTATCACAGTGGGATCACCTCTACTGAATTTGCATTTCCAAAGCTCATTTACCAACTGCTTGTACTCATGTTGGGAAAATGGAAAGTGTTGGTGGGAACTGAAATGTGGGAAGCTAGGATAACCTATCCCCTTTGTCTTTGCCTTGGGAGGCATCTTTGAAAATGACCATGACTCCTTAGAGACTATAGTTCTTATTGAACAGCTTACTCCTCTCTATTCGAAAATTTCCATCTGACAGTACTGGCTCCAAAAATTCTGGTAAGCCCACTACCTGTCTTTCCCCTCCATCTCCAGGAGTGGTGGTGATGCTTAACTTCAATTACCTCATTTAAATCTTCTCTATCATGTTATTAATACCCCTGTTATCCCTAAGGTCACATTAGTGGTAGTGGTAGGGATGGGTAGAGATGGGAACAGTAGCAACCTAACCACAAGCTCTGTCCATTTAACCAGTGTGTTGCAGCTACACTTGGCCAACTGAGTGGGTGGGACTGCCATCCTTCCCAAAATGAAATGCAGAATTTAAGAGTAGCTCCTTCACTAAAACCTGATAGGTTATTCAAGGCAAATCATACATTTGGGTTTTCTTTAATACTCCACTGTAGATGGTATTTTATATAATAGAGGAGTGAGAAATCTAAAACTACATCCAAAAATGAACATCAATTTTAAATTTTGAGTTAATAATGCCCATCTTCCAATATTACCCTGGAAGAAATGATACTACAAGTGCTACTCAACTTTTATTTCAACTAACCACAGAGGAGACTGAGCTCTGATTATTAGAGATATTTTTGTCCTCCTGGTGCCTATTCTTTAGCAAAATTTTGGGATATTATATATTTTTTGCTGTGGACATGGTGAGGCAAAAATTGTGTGGCTTATGATAAGAAAGATTATTTTCATATATGCAATCAGGAAGAAAGCCCTTGTCATTCAGGCTGAACTTTTAGCTTCTTGTTGACATTTTTGTCCCATAATTTGCAAGCAGCAACTTCCCAATTAGATTTAGGGAGACTTTCAATCCAGTTGTCAGCTAAAATAAAATTTTAGTGCATCCTCAGATGAAATAGTTTTCTCTTGCAGGCTAAGGGTTTATTAATCAATACCAAATCTATCTGAATTTGACTCTACCTCCATTTTGAATTATAAGTCTCTAACTTGTCAACATTAAGTTTGAACGTATCATTCTCCAGCTCGGCATTTTAAAGGAAAAACTGAAGGCAATGTAACAACTGAATATTTTAAAAGAAGAGTCAATAGAGATCAAGAAATTCTAATATATATTTCCTTTTTAAATAAATACATAAAGCTCTTCACCATTTCCCTCAATTATTGTGATTAACATGAGAGTAAGATCTTTCCGAGCATCATTATGCCAATTTTCACAGCCTGATGTAAGGACTCATTTCACAGAAATAATCATAACTAGCATTAATAGATGAATGTCAGTGCCATAACACAAGATCATAAGGCATATTTACACCATCTTAACATACAGAACACCATACACATACACAAAAAAATCACAGATCCAGACAAATAAAATTCAGTCTCTTAGCTTACATTTATAGGCTTTGTCTGAACCATATTTTTTTTTGCTATTTTTTCATAATTATTTCTTTCCAAGCAACAAACAGATCTTCCTATGTCTTGTGATTTATTTGTAATATTGTGCTCATGCAAAAGTAATACTTGTTTTATTGCATTAACATTTAAACAGTTTTGGATTTGAGTCCCAAAACTATCATCTAACATTTTACTTGATGTTGCTTCATCCATATCGTCACTTTATTTGGAGTGATATGATGATTTCTTTTTGGTGAGTTACAAAATGACAAACATACCAGTTGACCACAGTTCAAAAATCAAGATTCTAAGCTTCTTGATCATGCACATTTTACTTTCATTCTTGCAAAATTTTTTGAATCAGGAACACGATTTGATTCAATATTAGTTTTCTTTTTTGAAATATTTCTAAAAACAACAACAACAGAAAGAAAGAAAGAAAATACTGTCCCACATCCACTGTTCACGAAAAGGAAGAGCAGCAAGAATCACACTGACCATTGTTAGTATACAGTCAGGTGGTGACACCGGTAAACACTGAACGTCATTGAAACACTGCAGGGATGTGACCGTTACTATAACCCGTACTTCTGTAACAGTTCAGATTGCCACTGGCGTTTGCGCTCTGGAAAATAATCTGGAATGTGGATTTTTTTAAAATCCTGAATGCACTTTTTCATTTCTTCTTCCACACTTAGCTTCTCACAGACTTTCTTTTTGGAAAGATTGGTTTCCCGGGACTTGCTGATGAGCGTCTGAAAGAGTTCACTGTTTCTGCGTTTGTCTGGTTGGGGCATCCATTGCACAGGTGCTTTTTTGGAAGGACGATCCAAAGTTAAGGTGTTAGGTTGGTGAGCTGTCGCCTGCTGGGCACTGGGCGGGTTGTTGTCCTGGGGAGTGCTCGCCTCTGAGTGGCTGTCGCAACTGGAAGTGGAGAGCTCATTACAGGAAGTCCCACTCTCACTTCCTTTATCCGTGACTTTGTCATGTTTCCTATCTTCGTGTTCTTGTTTAGGTGACACTATTTTCTGAGGTGGTCCTAAAAAGGAAAAAAGAAGTAGAAAAACTGAGTAAGAAGTGGGAAGGTCAAATTAAA
This sequence comes from Ovis canadensis, assembly GCF_042477335.2. NCBI lineage: Eukaryota > Metazoa > Chordata > Mammalia > Artiodactyla > Bovidae > Ovis > Ovis canadensis. The sequence continues at coordinate 79,226,599 of NC_091250.1, forward strand.
TAAGCTTTATATATATATTTTTTATTTTCAACCACAAACATTTAAGAAAAATGTGGTCTGCTTTCCTAATTAATATTTAAGGAATTAAATCCAACACTTGGTACAGTTAATGTACACTGAAGCATGCAATGTGCTGATTAATTATTGAAAACAATTAAATTTGAGAGCTTTGCTTGATGAGCATTTATCCCATAACAGATCATCTATAACTTCATGCTAAAAAAAAAGATTTTTTGTTATTTTTAGTTACTAGTTCCTGCAATCTGAAAAAGATATCACATATAAATATTTTGTTAGTCCCATAACTGTTTTATTGAACAGTTAGTTCATTTTTGTTTTAGCTAATGGCATTAGTTGTCCTTTGCATATATAAATAATTCACCATCATAATGCAGAAGGTACCATGGCTCTGTTTTACAAAGTAACAGTATTCTCCAGGCCCAGAAGTGCAATAGCATCATTTATGCTTTCAAGAGGGAAACTGGTTTAAATCTTATCCTCCATCTCTTAATCTTGTTTCCTGTCTACTTTCTTGGAGAGAATCATGAAAGCACTGTAAGATATATAGGTACCTAATATTATGCTGAAAAATATAGTTGAAATATAGTATTCTCTTAAAGTTCAAGGCTTACCATTTGAGGTAAATTACCTAGGAGGGCAACTTTCAGAAAATGATAGTTTGCCAAGATAATTATTTCATATACACAAACAGTTTATTTCCAAGAGGGAGCATGTTTTATTCTCCTTGACTCTGTTGTGGGATTAGGATCTCCATCTAACATTTATTGAACATCACCACATACCCAGAACTATAATAAAACCTTGATTTTAACTTGAGCCCAATCATTCAGAAATATGTTACCCAAATCTTTTTCTCTTGTATTCAACATTTATGCACAAGTTATCTGAACCATAATTGAAATGAAAAGCATCAGTATTTTAAACAATTGCATAGAGGATTCTACTGTGCAGCCAGAGTTGAGAATAACTGGTCAGATTCATAGGGTCTCAGCCTTAGCCACATATGGAATTATCTGCAAAGCATGGATTATTGATGCCTTGATCCTAACCCCAGATGTCCTGCTCAATGCTACCTGATCATTGGGTCATTTAATAGATTCAGGTGATTTCAACATGCAGTTAAGATTCTGAGGGTTTCCTCAGTCTAATATATATGAATTAATAACCAATATGAATAGTCTATATTACTTAGAAGGGTGAGGAAACAAACAAGAAAAATACTTTTCATAAGAGCACCCACTATGTATTGCTGCTGCTGCTGCTAAGTTGCTTTAGTCATGTCCAACTCTGTGCAACCCCATAGACTGCAGCCCACCAGCTATCACCAATTTCCCTATTTAAAATTAGAAGAAAACACACTGATGCTAGACATTTAGTTGAGAGGGAGTAAAGATTCTAAAAAACTTTAGAACATTTTGGAAGGCTGCCCTAGTGGCTCAGTGGTAAGGAATCCACCTAAAAAGACAAGACACTTGGGTTTGATCCCTGGATCGGGATGATCCCCCAGAAAAGGGAATGGCAACCCACTCCAATATTCTTGCCGGGAGAATTCAATAGACAGAAGAACCTGGCAGGTTACGGTCCATGGAGTCGCAAAGAGTCGGACATGACTGAGTAACAAACACACACACACAAACACACACACACACACACATATACACACCATACAAAAAGGTCTAGTACAGTAATTCTCAACAATGAGAGTACATCATTGTCATTTTTTTAATGTACAAATGTACAGGTCCATCTCTGGAGATTTTGTTTGCTGAATGAACGGTTTGTATGTATGTATTTAAATGGCAGTCAGGTGGCAAAGGAAGTACAGCATCTGTTTATCTAATTACCTTAATGGCGGAATGTAATCCCAACCTAGCATAATGCCCACTAGCCTAGTAAAATGTAAACTATAAACAAATGGTTTTTACCTGTTTACCAAACTTGTGTGTTATTTTAACCAGAAATCTCCACAGAGGAATCTAAGATTTTCATTCCCAAAGATGACTAAAGGGTTAAACTGCAAGTAGCTGGGAAAGCCAATTTATGTTTAAGAATTAATGAGTAATGAGAAATCATTTTCTGTTAATAGGCAGGGGATAGAATATTAAATAGAGCTATCCAGGCAGAAAAGTAGTAACATCAAAGAGGAAGGCAGTACAGAGATACCGTATACCATTAAAGCAAATGGTTCATTCTGTTTTGATTCCCTGGGGAACAATGCTCAATGAGCTAGGCCAGGAAGAACACAGAGGAACATGAAGTCCATTTGTTCAGACACCAAGTTGTGTCCAACTCTTTGTGACCCTATGGTCTGCAGCACTCCAGGCCTCCCTGTCCCTCACCATCTCTCAGAGTTTGCCCAGGTTCATGTCTATTGAATCAGTGATGCCATATGAAGTCCATGTGTTAACTATGTAAATTATATAGAGTTATTGTTCTTAATGGTATTAATAATTATCCATGGAAAAATACTCCCCAAAATACACACACACGAATGCAGGCTCCACAGTACAGCAGAATGCAATATATGTATGCTGGAAATGGGTTACTCTTGTTTGTAGTGTAAGATGGAAGCTCAAGGAAGACTTCTTTGAAGAGGCATTGATATACCAGATGCCATGATCTTATTTTTCTGAATGTTGAGCTTTAAGCCAACTTTTTCACTCTCCTCTTTCACTTTCATCAAGAGGCTCTTTAGTTCTTCTTCACTTTCGGCCATAAGGGTGGTGTCATCCGCACATCTGAGGTTACTGATATTATTCCTGGCAATCTTGATTCCAGCTTGTGCTTCTTCCAGCCCAGTGTTTCTCACGATGTACTCTACATATAAGTTAAATAAGCAGGGTGACAATATACAGCCTTGATGTACTCCTTGTCCTATTTGGAATCAGTCTGTTGTTCCATGTCTAGTTCTAACTGTTGCTTCCTGACCTGCATACAGGTTTCTCAAGAGGCAGGTCTGGTGGTCTGGTATTCCCATCTCTTTCAGAATTTTCCACAGTTTATTGTGATCCACACAGTCAAAGGCTTTGGCATAGTCAATAAAGCAGAAATAGATGTTTTTCTTTAACTCTCTTGCTTTTTCCATGATACAGTGGATGTTGGCAATTTGATCTCTGGTTCCTCTGCCTTTTTTAAAACCAGCTTGAACATCTGAAAGTTCACGGTTCACGTACTGTTGAAGCCTGGCTTGGAGAATTTTGAGCATTACTTTACTAGAGTGTGAGATGAGTGTAATTGTGTGGTAGTTTGAGCATTCTTTGGCATTGCCTTTCTTTGGGACTGGAATGAAGACTGACCTTTTCCAGTCCTGTGGCCACTGCTGAGTTTTCCAAATTTTTTGGCATATTGAGTGCAGCACTTTCACAGCATCATCTTTCAGGATTTGAACTAGCTCAACTGGAATTCCATCACCTCCACTAGATTTGTTCCTAGTGATGCTTCTTAAGGCCCACTTGACTTCACATTCCAGGATATCTGGTTCTAGGTGAGGTATCACACCATGGTGATTATCTGGGTCATGAAGATCTTTTTCTACAGTTCTTCTGTGTATTCTTGCCACCTCTTCTTAATATCTTCTGCTTCTGTTAGGTCCATACCATTTCTGTCTTTTATTGAACCCATCTTTGCATGAAATGTTCCCTTGGTGTCTAAAATTTTCTTGAAGAGATCTCTAGTCTTTCCCATTCTATTGTTTTCCTCTATTTCTTTGCCTTGATGGCTGAGGAAAGCTTTCTTATCTCTCCTTGCTATTGTTTGGAACTCTGCATTCTAATGGGTGTATCTTTCCTTTTCTCCTTTGCTTTTTGTTCCCCTTCTTTTCACAGCTATTTGTAAGGCCTCCTCAGACAGCGATTTTGCTTTTTTGCATTTCTTTTTCTTGGGGATGGTTTTGATTTCTGTCTCCTGTACAATGTCACAAACCTCCGTCCATAGTTCATCAGGCACTCTATCAGATCTAGTCCCTCAAATCTATTTATCACTTCTACTGTATAGTCATAAGGGATTTGATGTAGGTCATACCTGAATGGTCTAGTTGTTTTCTCCACTTTCTTCCATTTCAGTCTGAATTTGGCAATAAGGAGTTCATGATCTGAGCCATAGTCAGCTCTCGGTCTTGTTTTTGCTGACTGTAAAGAGTCTCCACCTTTGGCTGCAAAGAATATAATCAATCTGATTTCAGTGTTGACCATCTGATGATGTCCATGTATAGAGTCTTCTCTTGTGTTGTTGGAAGAGGGTGTTTGCTATGGCCAGTGCATTCTCTTGGCAGAACACTATTAGCTTTTGCCCTATTTATTCTCTATGTCCATCCATCTTATCACGAATGGCACAATTTTATTATTTTTAATGCTTAGTAAGAATTCATTATGTGTATATCTATCTATATACACTTATGTATTTGTATATGTATATAGATATATAAACCATACACACCAAAGCTTCTTTAGCCATTTGTCTACTGATTAGCTCTTAGGTTCCTTCTATACCTTGGCTCTTGCAAATAATGATTCAATGAATATAGGGATGCATTTATCTTTCTCTAATTAGTATTTTCATTTTGGGGGATAAATATCTAGGAGTGAAATTGCTGCATCATACGGTAGCTCTGTTTTTAATTTTTTGAAGAACACACTTTCTAATATATAGAATGCTATCATAGTTCTTGCATAAATCATTAAGGGTAATAGTCTCCTTTTGATTTATGGTAGAATTTTTGATGATGCATAACATATTATATATTATAATTTCTATTTAATTAAGCACACTTTAAATCATTACTGATAACTTAGTTGATTTAAATTGAGACTAAGATATAATAACAAAATGATTTTTGCATTTTTATGACATGAGATTTAATAAAAAAGAAATGAATTAGAAGGGAATAATGATTTATTCTAGTTACTTAGTTTTCTGTGAATGCCTGCTAATTGTATGCTTCCAGGGATAATTTAAAACTTTACATCATTCCATTCAATGATCCAAAGTCATGTGAAATGCCTTAATAAGCACATGAATAATCATTTAATAATAAGTCCTGCATATACAGGAACAGCATGACTGTCAGAAACTTTTCTGTGTCTCTTCTGCTAATAATAGAATCAAATATATAACTGTGATCTTCTTGAAAGCATTCTGCACTCTGAATTACAGCACCAATCAGACTTAGTATAAGAAAAGAAGGATAGAAAAAGAAAATTAAATGTGATTTGGTGACTTAATCAGCTGGACTTTCTTCCTTCACTTAATTATTAGAATAGGCAACAAATCAGTGAACAATAAGATTAACTTTAAAAAGGAATTAGCTATTTAAAAGTTCAATATATGTGTGCAGTTAGAAACTTTTCAAAAAGTATTTGGAAAAGTAAATCTTCCACTTTTCATTTGACTATTTGCCATTAAATACAGTAGGATTTTCATCCAGGAGTTGACTGTCTTTCCAGGGGAGTTGAGCTCTACCTAGGAGACCTGCAAGCCAGCTACCTAGTTCATGCCACTCCACAATTAATTTTTAAAAAGCAGTGAAGACACATATGCACACATACACACAATACACATTATACTCCCTTATTAGATGCACACCTTTCTTCACTGTGGTGGAAGATCTGAGGCTAAGCTTGTCTCAGCCTCTCTAGCAAGTACTTTGTGCTATTGATATCATCAAATATTTGTTAGCCCCTAGATTCATTTATGTGATAAAGTTCTGTGATTCTAATTTACATCATGAATAGTAAGAACTATTTCATGTAGTAAAACTTTACTGAATATTAAATATAAAACATTAAAGAGTTACCATTAATAGAAATTACCTTTTAGAATGGGGAAACAAATTCAACTTCTATTTAAATACTTCACAGAATTATAGGATTCTAGGGTAATTTTCTCTAAACTCATTGATAAGAAGTGTAGTTCTAGAAGATACCAACTTACATTTGTTTCATTAAATCTATTCTTGCCACTGAAATGCTGGCAGTAAGAATGACACTTAAGGCAACACAGTGCAGACTGGCTGGGCTCACGTTCTAGCTCAAGAACTTAACTAGGTGTGTTTTCTTGGTCGGGTTATTTACTTTCTTTGGGCCTCTGCTCCTGTTTAAACTTCATCGAGTTGCAGCAAGGATTAAATGAGCTAGCACACACAGAGTACTTAGGATGTGCCTGGCATGTGTAAATGTTTGCAATGTTTATTATTAACATACAGAATAAATATTCATTGTTATTTGGCTACAGTATGCCATATTTGCTTATCTGAATATTGAGTACTGATTGACGAATCCAAATAATTCCATTTTAATTTCAGCTTCACAAGTAGTAACCATGAACATATGAATTACAGGCAAGTCACTTATTTCTCTAAGCTTCAGTTTTTTATCTATTAAAAATGAAATAAGAACAGTAATTCCTAGTCCTATGGTTATAAGAAAGGAGATAACAGATGTTGGAGCAATTTTGCTGTAAAGTTCTTTATAATAAATTTGAGAGACTATTAAGTATTAAATTATTTTGTCCAAAAAGGAATTTATTTGAGAAAATAAAACACAAATGCTCACTCTGAGTTATTAAAATGCATGAATTAAAATAGTAAAAACATTACATTAAACAAAATAAAATACACTGAATGTATCACAGTGGGCCAAAACCTATAAAATTGGACAAAGTGCTTTTTCATTATTTTCAATTAATTCCATGGGCTTTTATTACATTGAAGTAAAAAGGAAGAAATAGTAGCTTTTCTAAGTTATTTGGGTGAATAGAGTTGTACAGAAATTAAACGTTAATATTTTCATCTTTAAAAAAGGTACATGACTAATAGTGGTGGGTGTAGGCACATTCAATAGGACTTACATTTTTTTCTTTTTTCAGAATACACAGGAATTTCAAAATGAAGTCTATGTGGAAAACTGCACACTTGAAAACAATCTTTTATTTTAATCTCTTTACCTGCCTACTGATGATGAAAAAGACTGAATATGTAAAATGTGTCTGCAACAGGCATAATTCCCAGAAAGGAAATTACCTTTTAATAGTACTAAACTCAATGGTGTGTGACTGGTTATGTGGTACTTGAACAGAATGAACCAATCCATCTTAAATATTAGCACCACAGGCCTGTAAGTATTAAGTAGTTGAATCCAAAGGGGAAAAAATTTTCATTTCAATTTGATAAACCTTTGTTGAGCACCTATTATGTACCAGGCACCACAGTGTTAGTTTCAAGAGAAGGACACACACACACACACACACACACACACACACACAGTTCCTAGTCATTCAGGCTTAGTGTGACAAGCACAGTAATGCAGCTATAAAAGGCTATTTGAATGAATAAAAACTAACTTTATATGAAAATAATTTAAACATTTCTTATGTTTTAATGATCTCTTCTGTCATTACTTGATCACTTCTATGAAGGAAAGTGAATAAAAGAGAAAAGTAAAGAAGGGTAATTCAAAAGAGAAATACATTATGGATTCTTTTTTTCATACTGACATGATTGACCACTAACCCAATCTTGTAATAATCCTAGTACTTGTTAACTTTTTACTATACTTTTTTTTATCTACAATCTGCCTTCCAGTGCTTAAACTGTAAATACCTTGAAGGCACAAACTATGCCTTTCTAGACTGTTGTGAAGTCTCGATCAGAGTAACTGTTTAACCAAAATAATAAAAAGACAATTATTTTCATTTCTCTGAATTTCTATAGTGACTACTACTGACTAGGTCATTTGTTTGGTACTTAGCATTCAGTACATTTTATGTTACTATGTGTGCTTGTGCTTAGTTTCTCAGTCATGTCTGACTCTTCACAACCCCATGAACTGTAGCCCACCAGGCTCCTCTGTCCATGAGGATTCTCCAGACAAGAATACTGGAGTGGGTTGTCATGCTCTCCTCCAAGGGATCTTCCCAACTCAGGGATCGAACCCAGGTCTCCCACAATGCAGGCATATTCTTTTCTGTCTGAGCCACGAGGGAAGCCCTTTATATTACTAAATATTCACCTAAATGACCATAGAGTAGTAGTATTTATTATGGGCTCCCCAGGTGGCTCAGTGGTAAAGAATCTGCCTGCCAAGCAGGAGACATGGGTTAGATCCCTGGGTTGGGGAGATCTCCTGGAGAAGGAAATGGAAACCCACTCCAGTATTCTTGCCTGGGAAATCTCATAGACAAAGGAGCCTGGTGGGCTATAGTACATGGGATCGCAAAGAGCTGAACATGACTAAGAGGCTAAACAGCAGTAGGAGCAGTATTTACCATTGATAAAAATTTTGCATTTAAGTGGACCTGCACTGGAAAATCCCATGGACGGAGGAGCCTGATGGGCTGCAGTGCATGGGGTCGCAAAGAGTTGGACACGACTGAGTGACTTCACTTTCACTTTTCACTTTCATGCACTAGAGAAGGAAATGGCAACCCACTCCAGTGTTCTTGCCTGGAGAATCCCTGGGGACAGCGGAGCCTGGTGGGCTGCCGTCTGTGGGGTTGCACAGAGTCGGACACAACTGAAGTGACTTAGCAGCAGCAGCAGCAGCACAGTTCAAACCTATATTGTTCAAGGGCCAACTGTTATTTCCATGAGAGCAGAGACTGTGTCTTAAGTTTCCTTGTATCGCTCCATTCAGGAGGCTGATTCATCACTGAATCAAAGATACTAATAGAGTGAATAAGCAAAAGTAATGTAGTACTAGGAAAAAATAAGAAAATATACATGTAGTGAGACTTATATTGGAGGAGGTTTCAAAAGTAATCTTGTCACCTTCCTCCATTTCTATAAATCTGTTTCTTTCTGTTAGTTATTTCTGTAGATGATATCCAAGTAATCTTTGGCTACTCGATGGTATCATCATTTCCAATTATTTTCCAGGTTTTGTTAATTCTGCTGTTGAAACTGGCTTTTGAATCTAGTGCTTGTGTTAGTTGCTCAGTTGTGTCCAACTCTTTGTGACTGTTGCCCACTAGGTTCCTCTGTCCATGGGATTCTCCAGGCAAGAATACTGGAGTGGGTAGCCATTCCCTTCTCCAGGGGATCTTTCCAACTCAAGGATCAAACCTGGGTTTCCTGCAATGCAGGCAGATTCTTTACCATCTGAGCCACCAAGGAAGCCCCTTGAATCTAACCCTTCGTTTCTACTCCCATTTTTCACCTCTTATAACAGGTTTCTCATTACTTCTTAAGCAGTTCTCTGACTCCATTTTTAGCTCCACTTCAAACAATTCTCTACAGCATTGCTAAACAAATACTCCCAAAGTCTATTCCGTGTACAAAAACCTTCTAAATATTTCCTATGTACACAGAATCAAGTCTCATTGACACATTTTGGCATTGGAAACTACTCTTAGTGTGACCCAAATAATTATCACAACCCGTATTGTAATGTTCCGCATATACTGGCCAAAATACATGTATTCCTGGTAAATGTCTTGCTTTATCCATGCCTATTCCACCCCTCTGGGTTGCATTCCTTCCTTGCTTCAAAGGAAAAGTACCATTTCAAAGCCTATTCCCAATAGTGCTTTTAGCATCAAACATTCCATTCTTCCATTTGGAAGTGATTTCTTGTTATCCTTGTTCTCTAATCACCCTTTTCAGTTTGCTTGAATCTACCAATTATTGGGTTTATCTTGTCTCAAATAATAGTTATTTCCATACTAATTTTAAATTGCATCTCTGGATTCTGCCCCCCAACACACACACACACACACACACACACATAGAACACCTATGTTAAGCACTATGGAACAGTGCTTAACTTTGTATTTCCTGGAGCACCACTATCATGACAAGACTCATAATTATTCAGTAACAGTTAAACTGAATTAAGTGAAATTCATATAATTTAATTAAGAATGTCTAAGCTCATAGGGAATTTTTTTATCCCCCCCAAAATTTTGCTTTATTTTAACTAACAAGAAGATAAACCCAAGTATAACTAAGCCCATAGGTTATAACAAAAACAAACAAAAGACATGGGCAAAGATAAGAACTTTTAGTGTGATCTATAAGAAGGACCTCATAGTCTCTGTAGTGAAAATTTTCCTTTGAGAAGGTTCAGTTCAGTTCAGTTCAGTTGCTCAGTCATGTCCCACTCTTTGCAACCTCATGAATAGTAGCACGCCAGGCCTCCATGTCTGTCACCAACTCCCGGAGTTCACTCAAACTCATGTCCATCGAGTTGGTGATGCCATCCAGCCTCTCTTCCTCTGTCGTCCCCTTCTCCTCCTGTCCCCCAATCCCTCCCAGCATCAGAGTCTTTTCCAATGAGTCAACTCTTCGCATGAGGTGGCCAAAGTATTGGAGTTTCAGCTTTAGCATCAGTCTTTCCAATGAACACTCTGGACTGATCTCCATTAGAATGGACAGGCTGGATCTCCTTGCAGTACCTATGTTAATCCCTTGAGGTTATTAAAGAGAAATAAAAAGCACTGGGCATTGTATATAATAAGGAAAACCAACTGTCTTTTTGTGTATTGAATTCTATAATACCAATGTGATTGTATCTGATGCTTGCATCAGATGTCTAGGAAAGAAGACATTAAGTGTTCACATGTCTGTTCAGAATCCCTATCACATGCAGAATGGTTACCACCACCTTGCAAGCAGTCTACATTTGAAACTATCTTCCCATTTCACTTATGGGAGCTAGTATTCTGTGGTACATGTACCAAATTTTGTGATTAAGAAAAAAACAAAAAAACAAAAAAAACCAAGAGCTTCAGAAAGATGCTCAGGCTCCTTCTAGATCCCGAAATTAAGACTTGTTCATTCTTAGGCTCCCACCACATCCGAATCTACCACATCTTATTAATGAATGTCTGACTTTTTCTGTACATGCTGAGGTGCCCACCTTCTCATTACCTCCTTTTTCGCAGGCGCATACTGTATAAGTGGGATAATTTATGAGGTTTAAAAATCTGTGGACACAAGCCTACTCATGCTGTTCTACATCTATAAACTGTGGGTCATACCACCTACACAGGATTGAGAGGTTGTATTCATAACACATCTGATGGCTGTGGGAGGAAAAAACAGCGCTCCGAAAATGTAGGTTGGGGTGCACTTATGGTGTGCTGTGTGTAACAAACTGAAATGAACAAAACACCACGCTGGCTGCAAATTACCCTTGCCTGATGTAAGATACTAAAAGCAAAAACTCAACGACAACAGGGGAAGCAGAGTTTGTGAGGGAGCAAAATATAAACCAGGCTAATACTCTTGGGCTCCAGGAGCAGCAGTGATTGTAGGCAGAAAGTCATATTTAAGGGCATTTTTATTTGTTACATCTCTTCAGAATCTGAGTGCCTTCCTACCAATAAATGGTTTCAAGTACTTCCAACAATGTCCAGCGAGATGCCACTTCTTATAGCTGCCATACTATTTAATGTGCGTGCCCCCTCTTTTCCCTTTGAGATGTGTGAAAGTGTACCTGTTATGGAAGCAGTGCAGAATCACAATGGTGAGTGGAAAAGAGAAACATAAATGCGCACAGCAGGGCTTAATGTCATGTTGTGTGACAATGAAACATTGCTCAGCCCTTAAGTAGCAAAACTGTGCTTGAAGTAAAGTTCTGACAACTACTAGCTATGTGCCAAAATGTGTCTTTTAGATTCATTTTCCTCTTCTGCTCAAGAAGGATTAAAAATATGGTACGTCCCTCCTAGAATTGCTTTAAGGAAAGATATGTATGAGAAAGTCTTAGGTAGGCTGAAACATGGCCCCAGGTCCTCACTCCTGGAAACTGTATTTGTCACTTCATATGACAAAGTATTAGCAGTTCTTCAGGATTATTTGGATGGACTCTAAATCAATCACAGGAATCCTTGCTAGAGGGAGATAGAGGGAGATGTGATAAACACACAGGAAGAGGAGGAAAGGTGATCACTGAGTCAGAGATTGGAGGGAGGTGGCTACAAATCAAGGAATATTGGCAACCACCAGAAGCTGGAAGAAGCAAGCATCAGATTTCCCCCTTGAACCTGTGGAGGCAGTTTAGCATGGCTATCACCTTGATTTCAGCCTGCTGAAATGATTTTGGATTTCAGGCTTCTGGAACTATGAGAGAATAAACTTTATGTTGTTTTAAGCCACCAAAATTTTGGGAATTTGTAACAACAGCCATTGGAAACTAATACAAGTCTATTTAGTCTAATGTCTGGCCCTTGTCAATGTTGAGTTATGGCATTTATACAAGTGAGCATGGTATTATCTTAAAAACTTGATGATACTGGATCTGAATTACAGGATCTTAGTTTCTTTACTAAAATGCAATCTCTGCCAAACAGTCATCATATTTCTTTTCCAACTCTTAGACCTTAAGATTTGGGAAAATAGTTATCATGTTGAGTCTAAGTTTTGCCCAGTTATATAAATCAGCCATTACTTGCATGATGAGGTTTATAGTCCTCTAACAACATCATATCTATTCCCACAATAAACTCTTCTATTTCTAAACACACACGCTCACACACACACATCAACCCCTCTAACTACAGACATATACATCATATATATAAATGACATTTTTAATCACAAACTCTTATCTATAAGTGATTCCATGCACATCTCTAGCACCTGACCTTTCCTTAAAGTTTTAGCACTAGGTTTAACTGATTTCTGGACATCTCCTGAACTTCAAATACCATACACTCCCAAATGACAAATGACCTCACTATTCTTTCCCCTTTAAACCAGTTCCTCCCCTGATGTTTCTATTTGTCTTTTTTTGTATAAGCACTGCAATCTTCTGAATCACACAGACTTGAAGTCTTAGCATCATCTTCATTATTGCTATCCCTACTGCTCTATCAATTCCTTCCTTCTATGAACAGCTACCTAATCTTACTGAGTATACTTTGATAGCATGTCAATCATTTCCTTTGTTTTAGTCTTGACCATCACTGTTATGATTCTCCTTAATCTATTGTAATGACCGTCTAACCTCTTACTGAATCTACTGAAAAGACATTTGAGATTTTTTCATTTCTAATATCTACCACCTGCTATCCACACTGAGAACCCAGCTACATATCACCAAAACACAGCTCTTTTTTAGTACCTCTTCTCTGAAAATGGCTTTCAGAAACAAATTCAAATCTCTTAGCCACATAAACAGGACATCCTATGACCTGGTCCCAGTTTCAACTCCAAAACTCATTTTCTATTACTCCCACCTTCTATTCAAGCCAGATTAGAGATAATTACTATTAATCCTCAATACTGTATGTATTTTCGCTTCAGTTCCTTACCTCTGCAAAGAAGGATTGATTTCTGTTTTGTATCATACTTATGTATTTGGAGTAAATTATTTATTGGCTGTGTGTATGTGTGTCTGAAAATAAATTTATGGCCCCTATCTAAGTAATGGACTCCAAGTCCAAGGAGTAGAGTTATAACCCAGACTGGGATAACCACAGTACCTTACCAACTTCATCCCATAATCTAAGGCAAAGATGAAGGTTAGAAGGCAAATTATTTGGGTAGTTCAATAACAAAAAATCCTTGGAATACTTCAAACTGTTAATGAAGGAAAAAAAGAGAGAGAAGACCTTTACATACTTGGCAAAATGCTTTTGGATGTGACTTCAGATGGCTGAGTGCCCAACCCCAACCAGAATAGAAGAGAATGAGAGTTGAAAGGAAGCCCTACCAAAGTTGGTCTGTCTGACTCGGTGATCCTTCTGGTCAATTCCACCTGTTAGCCAAGTATTTTAGATAGAATAAAATATAATATTACCAGAAAAGTCCTTTTTATAAACCAGTTTAGATATTTTAATAGATTCAAATAAGCTTGAGTATAACTCAAATCTTTCCTCTTGAAGCAAGCTGAGTGACATTTGATTGTATTGTCATTGCAGAACTCTGACGCCTAATGCACAAACTTAAATATTTTAAGCTACTGGTCTGAAAAGCTGGGGAAATTTAGAATAAGTATATGTGTGTATAATCAGTGTGTGAAAAGCTGGGGAAATTCAGAATGAGTTATGCAGAAATATATATATGTGTATATATATATATATATATATATGTGTGTGTGTGTGTGTGTGTATTATATATACAATCAGTGTGCATGTGTATTTTAAGTCCCTTCAGTCATGTCCAATTCTGTGCAACCCTATGGACTGTAGCCTGCCAGGCTCCTCTGTCCATGGGATTCTCCAGGCGAGAAAACTGAAGTAGATTGCCATGCTCTCATCCAGGGGATCTTCCCAGCCCAGGGATTGAACCCATGTCTCTTATGTCTCCCAAATTGGCAGGCAGGTTCTCTACTACTAGCACCACCTGAGAAGCCCTTTAACTAGGTAATCTTTATCAAATCTAAGATTTTCCCATTTCAGAACAAATGCTTATGTTGCGATATCGTCTGAAGCACACATTATTGTACATTTAGACCTATAAAAAGGTTCTTTTACATTAACTGGATAGGCACAGATCAAAAAAATAAAAACAGTTTAAACAAAAATTATTTATTTAAATGTGAATTCCACTTTAAATTTTACAGTATGAAAATAATTAGAAAAATGATGAGGATGTAAAATTACAGCAGAGAAGAAAAAGAGAGGATAAGGGAATTATCTCAGGACTCATGACTTGCCAAGTACTATAATATAGTCCAAAATATCAGAATTAGATTTGTATAATAAGGCACCTTTGCGGCTGCTGCTGCTAAGTCGCTTCAGTCGTGTCTGACTCTGTGCGACCCCAGAGATGGCAGCCCACCAGGCTCCCCCGTCCCTGAGATACTCCAGGCAAGAACATTGGAGTGGGTTGCCATTTCCTTCTCCAATGCGTGAAAGTGAACTCTTCGCGACCCCATGGACTGCAGCCTACCAGGCTCCTCCGTCCACGGGATTTTCCAGGCAAGAGTACTAGAGCGGGTTGCCATTGGCTTCTCTGAAGGCACCTTTAAGACTGAACATTTCTCAATGATGTGCCTCTTGATCGGAAAGATTCTACCATAAGGTCAGAAATGTCTGCTAAGAGCTTTCAGAGCCTAATTAAATAATGAGTAGATTCTGTCAGGGTTGAGATGCCTTGAACTTTTCATGTCACTTCATACTGCACTTTAGTCTAAATCTAATATTTCAATAGCAGCAGTAACATCAATCTTCCTTTCTGACTTTAAAGCTTTACAGATTAAAAGATTGTGAGGTATTGCTAATGAAACTATTACAAGATAAAAAGATGTACTGGTAACACCTTCTATGGAGATCAATCAAAATGGTTATGTAAAGTAAGAATTTGCACTGGGAATACATTAGGAAAACCATGTTTAATTACAAGATATATTAATGGTTATTCAGTAAAAGCTTGAAGATAGCACTATTTAAATATAGGCAGCATTAGTAAAAGAGTATGTTCCCAGTATGATGCATATTGAATAGCTCTTCATGAAGTGCTGAGAACACAGGATTCACAGAAATGAATAGTCTGCTTTGACTTTAAGTAGTTCAGTGAAGTGATCTAGGATGGTCATTCTTTGTTCGATTCATAAAACGTACTTGAACAAACCACATAAAATTCAACTCTATTCATTCCTTTTAGGGCAAAAATTTCCATAACAAGGAAGTAAACCAGAGCTACAATTACTCAATAATAAGAACTACATATAAAAATCACTAATTAGAAATTACGGCTTACATTATAATTGATTTTAATACCACTGTCACTGTATATAAGCATTTTGTGTGTGTGTGTGTGTGAGAAGTACAAAAAAATTTTAATCAATATTAAAGACTCACACTGTTTTGCTTGAATGGCTGGTTGCTCCATTTGCTTTTAATAAATGGTGAAATACTTTGCAAGCAATACTGCAAAGGACAAAAGTCACAGAATACTAAAGTGATTCTGATTTGGGGATCAAAGAGCAGATCAGAATGGATAATATTAGTATTGATGAGAATGGTTATTGGTTTTATTTTATCAATTTCTACCATTTTTGTTTACAATAGCAAAATCATACATATAATTAGAAAAAAACTTCCTAATCAAAATCTTCCGTATTATGTGTTCAAATTGCTCTATCCTTTAATTACTTTATCAATAACAAAATATTGTTTTATAATTCAATTTTTGACCAAGGAATCCTATCCTATCCTTTCTTACTCATCATTATACTAAAAACGATAGCATAGAAAGGAAAAGATAGGGAAATCCATAACTCTTGTTTCTTTTGGTTCTTTAGTTATTAGTAAGGCAAAGATAGTGTGTTCGCAGAATGTGTACACATAAGGAAGTGGAATAGGAGCTTTGTTAGTTTTGTGCAATACTTTTTGCCTCTTCTAGTAAGAAAGGTATGCATACATACGCACTGGCAACAAAATACCAGGCGTGTTATCTTGGTGATTCTGTGTATCAGTTTAGTACTTTAATATTTGCATTTAAAACTAGCATTACTATATACACAGTACAATTCATGCTAGTAATTTAAAACTTAACATTTCTTTACTTAGAAACTATTTAATAGCAAATAAAAAACAATAAGTTGTGAGAGCGACCACAGGAAAAAGGAAAAAGCTTTATATTTTAGAATTTCAGTGGCTCGCTCTTTCTGCTTTTTGAACAGGAAACTTAAATCTTTTCAGTTGGCACTGGGCTGTGCATGTTACGTCAATAAAAGACTTTATTTTATTTTAAAATGTAGAATAGTGAGGTTACCACGTATCAAAAATCTGTAGAGTTTACACAGTGATACTCAGAATAAAAAATAATGTATCCTAAAATACATTTAGTAGAAAACTAGAAAGAATAAAAATAAATGAATTGAGCATTCAACTCAGGGTACTGAAATATAGCAAAATAACTCAAAAGGAATAGGAGCTTAATATGAAAGACAGACAGTAACAAAGAAGGAAACAAAAGTCTTTAGCAAATAAAATGAAAAGATGGCTGTTAAAAAAACAATCTTGTGGTATATCTAATAAAGACAAAACAGAATTCTCTTTAATTCTGAGAGAGTGAGAATAATTAAAGAGAATTAGAGAGACTGTAAAGTGATTAAGTATACTATTAGTAAATTTATATCAATAAATTTAAAATTAATATTCTAATATATATATATAAATTATCAATTTTGACTTACTAAAATAGAAAATATGAACATATATATATAAACATATATGTTTTAAAAGAAAATAAGTTTAAGATCTAGTCCTAAAAAGGAAGAAACTAAATAACTGATTAGATCTTTAAGTGCAATGCAAATGGTAGCGGATGATATGAAGAGTATATCATGTTACACAATCTCTTTCCTGTATTTGATCAATATCATACTTCTCAGTGAGTCTGAGTCTGACTATTTCCTATTTTAAATGGTAACCCACCTTGTCTTCTGTCTCCTATTGATAATTAAAAACTCCTTACACATCGTTCTCCTCTGTTCTACATTCCTGGAATACAAAATTGTTTTCTCACTAAATGTGTGTGTCAACATGTAAAGTTAATGTTTTTAAACAAACATGCGTTCCCTTAATTCTGTGGAGAGAGTAAAAGCCTGCCAGCACATGGCACCTCTGTCAACTGCTACATCAGCATTGAACATAATTGTATTAAAAACTCCTTTGTAGCAGAAACACAAAAACCACTGTTCTCTACAGGAAGCTTAGGATAATGCTGAAGGATGAAACTGCTTTGCCTGAGGAGTTTTATTAGGTGCTCCACGGATGGGGAAAGGCTTGCTGCTGAGTTGCTAGCAGTATAAACACAGACAGAGTAAGCAGGGATGAGAATCAGAGGTATAAAGATCAGTCTGAGATAATTGCACTTGACCTAGTTGGTGACATTGGACATTCAGGTGGAATTCAAGAAACCATATTGGAGAAGCCCCAGGAAATGACGGCTGGCTAAGAAATCCTGTGTCCATTACAGAGTTTTACTCTTTTGAGTATAAAAGGCGAACACAGCCTTTAGGAAGAGATTCCACTCAGCTTTCTTAGCAAGAACATTTCTCAATTACCCCTGCAATTATCCCTGTACCATTCACTTATTTTCTCTGTGAAAACCAGAGCTTCTAATCACTGCCATAATTGTAATACAGTGATTGCACCCAGTATTTAACTAAAGTCACTATTGCTAATTAGTTTTACAACAGTGTTATTGAGTCAATACCAGTCAGTGTCATCTCGCATATTTGCCATGTTTCCTGGCACCAGCTAGCAGGGGAAGTAATTACCTGGGAGCAGAGCCATGAGGAACTTCCGAGCTCTGCTCCATCACCAGAGTGTGTCTTAATGAGTAGCCTTTGAATCTGTACCTCCACCTCTTATCACCATTTTCATAAAATAATGCATTCCCTAAATAATTATTTCTTTGGAAGGAATGATGCTAAAGCTGAAACTCCAGTACTTTGGCCACCTCATGAGAAGAGTTGACTCATTGGAAAAGACTCTGATGCTGGGAGGGATTGGGGGCAGGAGGAGAACGGGACAACAGAAGATGAGATGGCTGGATGGCATCACGGACTCGATGGATGTGAGTGTGAGTGAACTCCGGGAGATGGTGATGAACCGGGAGGCTTGGCGTGCTGCGATTCATGGGGTCACAAAGAGTTGGACATGACTGAATGACTGAACTGAACTGAACTGAACTGAACTAAATAAGATCATCATATCAGGCCACAAGACAGAATTAGAAAGCATATCAAAAACTGAAAAATAACCTGAGATGAGAAATTTGGTATGCTCCAAAAGTACAAGGTATGCAAATTTTCATTCAAAAAGAAAAAGACCTTGTCTAGGACTGGAATAATTGGTCTGCCGTTATTGCAGTCTTACGTTACTCAGCCCTGACTGATACACTGTCCTGCCCTTTTACTCATTTATCCTCTTAAAACTCAACTGAAACCTCTCTGGTTGATAAATACTGCAACTACTGAAGAAATCAAAGCCTACATCATTATATTAGGAGTTAAAAATAAACCTTGGGAGGATATGTTTATTTCTACAGCATTTGTCAGCTTTTACTTGATAACCGATGTCAAGCTAGGAATTTCAGGTCAGTTGAAGGTCTGTCTCTAATCCACAGTTTAAATCTCTAGGCAATATGGGGAGGATTTTGTTTCTTTGTGTTTGTCTATTAAGAGGTATTCAGTTTCCTTGTATGTGGATTTTCTTTGGGGGTTTGTTATATTTCAAACATATATTTCTTTGGGGGTTTGTTATATGTGCATTCTGTTTAAGTATCTTAATAGAAAAATTAAAACAAAAGAATAAAAATGTGTTTGTTCTGGAATCTTGGATTTTTAGCCCCTCACAAGCAATAATATTTAATGATCTGTTAAAATGGGATTTTTCTAAAGGGTTTTTATTATGCATACACAGCAGGGCTTGCTTTAAAATGGCTTGCTTCTATTGCAATGAGGAACAGAGAAAAGAGATGTGATGGGCCAAAGAACTTAACAAAAGAATATGAGATTCAGAATTCCTGTGCAAACTCAAGATACTCACTGGGGAATATAAGTTCAAATAAGATTCTCATCTTTTTTGAGTTTACTCTTCAAGCTAGTAAACATTTTACTTAACAAACTTTAGGAAAAAAGGTTGCCCTTTCTCCTTCCACATTATATAAAATGAAAGCACAAGATTATGTATGAAAAGCAAAAAATAAATGGATGAACAGAGGCACATTAAAGAGCCTGGACTGGTCTGGCAGTGAAAATGCAAGGTTGGATGGTGATAGAAGACGACTTACAGTACAGAAACCAAAGGAAGTTATGCAATTCTAGCTAAATAATAACTTCAAGTGCTGAAAGCACCAGTGAGTTCTACAGTGAAAGGAACTGTATAATTTAAACAAACAAAAAACAGTAAAAACAGAAAGTACAGAAGGCATATTAACCTCTCCGAGCTCCGTTTGAGATCTATGGGAATGCCCAACATATACTTTTTTCTCAGCATTGTGTCAATATTGTAAAAATCATTACTTGCGTGTGTGCTCAGTCGCTCAGTGGTGTCCAGCTCTTTGTGACCTTATGGACTATAGTCCACTAGGCTCCTCTGTCCGTGGGATTCTCTAGGCAACCATGCTAGGATACTATAGTGAGTTACCATTTCCTCCTCCAGGAAATCTTCCCAATCCAGGGATCGAAGCCATGCCTACTGCATCTCCTGCACTGGCAGGCAGATTCTTTACCACCACATCACCTGGGAAGCCCCAGTCAGATAGCATGCATGCATGCTAAGTCACTTCAGTCATGTCCGACTCTGTGACCCTATGGACCATAGCCTGCCAGGCTCCCCTATCCACGGGATTCTGCACGCAAGAATATTGGAGTGGATTGCCATGGCCTCCTCCAAAGGAGCTTTCTGACCCACGGCAGGTGGATTCTTTACCACTACGTCACCTGGGAAGCCCCAGTCAGATAGCAGTTATTGCTTATCTTTTCTTCACAATTCTTTCCATAAAACTGATATCCTCCCTCTACAAAATGTTTAAAGCATTTTATGGTTTTTTCTATGCTTTCATTCTTCAGTGACTCTGAACCCTTTAAGAGTTTGGGGAATGGGGAGTTACTTTCCAATGGGTATAAAGTTTCAGTTATATAAGATGACTAAGTTCTGGAGATCTGCCGTGCACAATGTCAACCAGATTCTATACTGTACACTTAAATATTTGTAACAGGGTAGATCTTATGTTATCTGTTCACACCACAATTTTTTAAAAAGGAGTTTTAAACCCTCCTATACAGCTGGTAGAAATGTAAATTGGTGTATACTACGGAGAACAGTATGCAGGTTCCTTTAAAAAGCTAAAAATAGACCTACCATATGACCCAGCAATCCCACTCCTGGGCAAATATCCAGACAAAATTCTAATTCAAAAAGATGCAGTGCTCCAATGTTCATTGCAGCACTATTCACAATAGCTAAACAGGGAAACAAGTTAAGTGTCCATCTACAGATGAATGGGTAGAGAAGAGGTGGTACCTATTAACAACAGAATATTACTGAGCCATAGAAAGAATGAAATAGTGCCATTTGCAACAACATAAATGGACCTAGACATTATCATACCAAGCACGTGTTAGTGTTAGTCACTCAGTTGTGTCCGATTCTTTGCAGCCCCATGGACTGTATGTAGCCTGCCAGGCTCCTCTGTCCATGGGATTTCCCAGGCAAGAAGACTGGCGTGGGTTGCCATTCCATTCTTCAGAGGATCTTTGCAACCCAGTGACCAAATCTGGGTCTCCTGCATTCCAGGCAGATTCTCTACCATCTGAGCCACCAGGGAAGCCCCATACTAAGCAAAGTACCCAGGAAGAGAAAGGAAAATACCATATAATTTCACCCATTTGTGGATTCTAAATATGACATGAACTTATCTACCAAACAGAAACAGACTCACGTTGAGCACAGATTTGTGGTTGCCAAAAGTAGAGGTGGCAGACGGTTGGACTGAAAGTTTGGGACTAACAGATGCCAACTATTATATATAGGATGGATAAACAGCAAGGTCCTTTATCCCTGTACAGGATAGTCGTGCCCAACTCTTTGCGAACCCATGGACTATGCAGTCCATGGAATTCTCCAAGCCAAAACACCAGAGTGAGTGGCCTTTCCCTTCTCCAGGGCATCTTCCCATCCCAGGGATTAAACCCAGGTTTTCCGAATTGCAGTCAGATTCTTACCAGCTGAGCCACAGAGGAAGCCCAAGAATACTGGAGTGCGTAGCCTATACATTCTCCAGCGGATCTTTCTGACCCAGGAATCAAACTGGGGTTTCCTGGATTGCAGGCAGATTTTTTTTTACCAACTGAGCTACCTGAGAAGGCCCTGTATATCACAGGAAACTATATTTAATATCCTGTAATAATTCACAATGGAAAATAAAAAGTTTTAGGAAGTCAGATGACCACCGTAACGAGTCTTTCCAGTTCTCTAACTCTCCGGTATACTTGTGACAATGTAAAAACTGCTGAAGCATTTTTCTTTATCTTATATATTGATGCTGCTGCAACTGCTGTCACTTCAGTGTCCGATTCTTTGTGACCCCATGGACTGTAGTCTACTAGGCCCTCTGCCTATGGGATTCTCTAGGCAAGAATAATGGAGTGGGTTGCCTTGCCCTCCTCCACGGGATCTTCCCAACACAAGGATTGAACCCAAGTCTCTTAAGTCTCCTGCATTGGCAGATGGGTTCTTTACCACTAGCGCCACCTGAGAAGCCCCTTATATATCGATATTTACCCCTTATTAGTCATAGTAATTTTGTTTTGAAAGCAAGAGGTGATATGGAAAACATTTTAATAAAATAATCAAGAAAAAAGTCTTATCAAAAGACATATATGCAGGATAAATGATTTGGAAATTTTAAACGAGTTTGTTCTAAAAACAAGTGCTTCTTTTACTGTTATTTCATTATTATTATTTTTTCTTAAAGAGCATCTACCTATCATTTGTCTTGATAATAACATAAGGAATAATTTTTTACTAAAAAAGCACCACAGGGTTTCAATTAAATCTGAGAAATGGATGCTGAAAGGAGGAGATATAGTCAATTAGGGGACAAAATAAAAATTTTTGTAGGTACATGGAAATGGGGCACAACCCATCTCTGATAAGAAAACAGAAAGGAAGGGGGCCACTATTCCTCTTTGAAGATGTGCTTGGACCCTGGGATCTGCATCCAGACATTAGGTACTTCTGCCTCTAGGGGAGTTCCCATCTCGAATTAAGAGAGAGAAGTAGGGAAGGAGGCTCTCTGGAGGTGGGCAGGGAGTCAGTTTCACCATCCATGGAATAACAGCAGGAGTAGGCAAGCAGTAAGTTGGGACTGTAGCAGAGATACAGCTCACCAGTCAGCTAGTGGTGAAAGTGCATTTATGATGGCTTTGCTTAATGTTTGTAAAAAATATTGTATTTGACCATATTTCCCCTTTCACTAGCTTTACCCTTTACATATCTTTAAAATACTATTATAATAAGGAAAATGATGTTAGGCTCATTTTATATTTTCATTGGCTTTCTAATATATTATTGCTTATTTTGTGCTCATTTTTCCTTTGCATCTATAATTCTTTTTCAGTGACTGAAAATTTGTTAATATAATTATAGTTATTTATTTGATAATTATAAAATTATAATTTAATTTATAAAATTATAAAATGAGAATAAATTTTATAAAATTAAAATTTTATTCTGATTTTGTATTTTTCCATAATTAATTTTGGATTTATAAACTGTACGCAGGTCAGGAAGCAACAGTTAGAACTGGGCATGGAACAAAAGACTGGTTCCAAACAGGAAAAGGAGTACATCAAGGCTGTACATTGACACCCTGCTTATTTAACTTATATGCAGAGTACATCATGAGAAACGCTGGGCTGGAAGAAGCACAAGCTGGAATCAAGATTGCTGGGAGAAATATCAATCACCTCAGATATGCAGATGACACCACCCTTATGGCAGAAAGTGAAGAGGAGCTAAAAAGCCTCTTGATGAAAGTGAAAGAGGAGAGTGAAAAAGTTGGCTTAAAGCTCAACATTCAGAAAACGAAGATCATGGCATCTGGTCCCATCACTTCATGGCAAAGAGATGGGGAAACAATGGAAACAGTGTCAGTCTATTTTGGGGGGCTCCAAAATCACTGCAGATGGTGATTGCAGCCATGAAATTAAAAGACATTTGCTCCTGGGAAGGAAAGTTATGACCAACCTAGATAGCATATTGAAAAGCAGAGACATTACTTTGCCAACAAAGGTCCGTCTAGTCAAGGCTATGGTTTTTCCTGTGGTCATGTATGGATGTGAGAGTGGAACTGTGAAGAAAGCTGAGTGCCGAAGAATTGATGCTTTTGAAGTGTGGTGTTGGAGAAGACTCTTGAGAGTCCCTTGGACTGCAAGGAGATCCAACCAGTCCATCCTAAAGGAGATCAATCCTGGGTGTTCATTGGAAGGACTGATGTTGAAGCTGAAACTCCAGTACTTTGGCCACCTTATGGGAAGAGCTGACTCATTGGAAAAGACGCTGATGCTGGGAAAGATTGAGGGCAGGAGGAGAAGGGTACGGCAGAGGATGAGATAGTTGGATGGCATCACCAACTCAATGGACATGGGTTTGAGTGAACTCCAGGAGTTGGTGATGAACAGGGAGGCCTGGCATGCTGTGATTCATGGGGTGGCAAAGAGTCAGACACGACTGAGCAACTGAAATGAACTGAACTGAACTGATTCTTTTAGTAGATATGAAAAATTACTATGAAATTAAATAGTTTTAGACCTGAAACCTAGGTTAATCAGCCATCTTATTGAAAAAAGGAAAAAAAGCAACAAACTAGAATATTTGAACTCTTGGTGATGGACAGGGAAACCTGGCATGCTGCGATTCATGGGGTCGCAAAGAGTCGGACACGACTGAGCGACTGAACTGAACTGAACCGAACCTCTCTTTAGTTATATGCTATTTGTTGGCCAATATTGACTTCTGTTTTAACTGAACCTTCTCAATTTGTAATGCTTCTTTAACCTTACACAGAGATTTAATGAAAACAGAATTATATAATACAAAAGGGGTTTTCGGAGATTCAGTTCAGTTCAGTCACTCAGTCGTCTCCGACTGTGACCCCATGAACCGCAGCACGCCAGGCCTCCCTGTCCATCACCAACTCCTGGAGTTTACCCAAACTCATGTCCATCGAGTTGGTGATGCCATCCAGCCATCTCATCCTCTGTCGTTCCCTTCTCCTCCTGCCCCTAATCCCTCCCAGCATCAGGGTCTTTTCCAGTGATTCAGCTCTTCCCATAAGGTGGCCAAAGGACTGGAGTTTCAGCTTCAACATCAGTCCTCCCAATGAACACCCAGGATTGATCTCCTTTAGGATGGATTGGTTGGATTTCCTTGCAGTCCAAGGGACTCTCAAGAGTCTTCTCCAACACCACAGTTCAAAAGCATCAATTCTTTGGTGTTCAGTTTTCTTCACAGTCCAACTCTCACATCCACACATTACCACTGGAAAAACCATAGCCTTAACTAGACGGACCTTTGTTGGTAAAGTAATGTCTCTGCTTTTCAAGATGCTATCTAGGTTGGTCATAACTTTCCTTTCAAGGAGTAAGTGTCTTTTAATTTCATAGCTGCAATCACCATCTGCAGTGATTTTGGAGCCCTCAAAAATAAATTTTCTGACTGTTTCCACTGTTTCCCCATCTCTTTGCCATGAAGTGATGGGACCAGATGCCATGATCTTCGTTTTCTGAATGTTGAGCTTTAAGCCAACTTTTTCACTCTCCTCTTTTACTTTCATCAAGACGCTTTTTAGTTCCTCACTTTTTGCCATAATTTTGGAGCTTAGTGGGCCAACATTAATCTGTCTAGTTCTCTTGAAAGGAAAGAACCCTGTGAAAAGATCAGGGTGTCTGCCCAAACTGATATGCCTTTCTTAGCCTATAAAATGAGAAATAGGTCCCCTGTGCAGTGCCATGTGTTATTAGTAGCTTAAAAAAAAAAAAAAAAACTCAAAGGCTTATAATACTGAAAAGTGTAGGAACAGGCAACTGCTAACATTCACTATAGCCAAAAGGCACATTCAATTTTTATACAGTGAGACTCTGAATGAAAGAAAATGCAAGAGCAGGAAATTAGTGTTTTTGAGAACTGTCTCTGCTATTAAATTTTTTATGAATGGCTATTCTAAACTAGGGTTTCTAGCAAAATAGAGAATTCACTATGTTATAAAGATTATCAGTGTATATGCATTGAAATTTCATGACTTAGTTTTCTTATTCTTTTTAGTATAGTGCCTTTTTAATTCATAAATATCAGGTCTAATCACCCAAAGCATCATTTCCCCAAGAATCTCTACGACATCTGGGTTAAAATGAAGCAATCTCCTGGAGCAACAGGCCACAGGGATTATGATGTGACTCAAAATTACGGGTGGGACACAGTGGTAGAGCATAAGGATTGTTAAATTGGTCTGCAGGAAAATTTCATTGGTTAAAAGAGGAAGGCTTCAAGCAACAAAGAAACATTAGCATTGACATGGAAGTGTGTAAGAGACAGGCAAGCTAGCTTCAGAAGGTAAGAAATATGGAATATACAGTGTCTGTAACTGGTAACGTTTACTAAGTCGAGGGTCTTCTTAGTGTTTGTTCCTCAAGTCCATCTTCCATTCTTCCTGGGTCAGTGTAGTTTCATGAAACAAGACTGAGAAACACACGACATAAAGAGAGATTCTAAGCTACACAATGATTATAAAATTCTTTTCTGTTTCATAAAACCAGAGCCCCACTGTCACTAAATTTCACAACATTATAACTGTATTTTCCTCAGTGTACCTGAGAGAGTCAATCCTAGGCAGGTTGATAAGAAGTCTGGGATCCCCGAGGAGGAGAAAGGGAGTCTGGAATGCTCAAGGAGGAGGAAAGAATTTTTTTTTTTACATTCCTTAGTCTTAGTCACATAAAAGTTTTTTTTTTAGCCAGGAACTGATGATTATACAAAAAAAACAACTCAGCTTAAACTCTGCACACTAAGGATTACGTAACAACAATGTATCCTGCTTGAGGACAGTTTCTCCTTCTTGAAAACCTTCTGATTAATCCTGTTATCTTAAAATGAATATTATGGGAGTGGGTCTGGTAAGACCTTTCTATTGTTAGTTTTAATCCTGTCATCTTAAAATGTAAATTGTGGGAGTGGGTCTAGTAAGATCTTTACAACCTTGAGACATTCTTTTGATTTATTATAATAACCAGTTTAAAAAGTTATAGCTCCCTTGATAAGACTAGCAATGCCGGCACTCTCCGTCCCCCTTCTGATGTCTATATCAGAAGCTTTCTCTGTCATTTTTTCACATTAATAAAACTCTGCTACACAAAAGCTCTTGAGTGGTCAAGCCTGGTCCCTGGTTCCAAATCTAAATTTTCTTCTTCGGAGATCACAAATCCGACACCGTTCACCTTCAGCTATCATACCTAGACAAGCTATTTCATACTCTTCTATTCATAGGACTGTAGTTCAACGTTTTCTATTGAAAGACAAGGACACATATTTTCTTGACTCATCCTCCATCACCCTTCCATGAGCCTACCACAAATTCTTTTCAGCCACTATAAAAAGTATCATAAAGAAACCAAGTTTTAAAATCTCCCTGATGAATAACAATATAGTGAATTTCAATTTTATTTCTGATTTTATGTTCAATCCACGTCAGTAACGTATACAAACAAAATTATTAAATGTTGCAAGTTAAATAAATATTTTTAAGCAAAGAGAAATGACAACATGAAACAAAGAACCAGCTAGCAAAAATTGATTTTTGCCTTCTTTATGATGTGGGTTGTTTTGTGTACCCAGGAGGATATGTTCAAGTCCTAATATCCTGTACTTTGACTGTGACCTTATTTGGAAATAGGGTCTTTGCCAATGTAATCGAGTTAAGATGTGGTCATATTAGATTAGGATGGTCTTAATCCAATGGCCAGTGTCCTTGTGAGTGAAATCTGGACACTGAGGCACAGGGAGAAGAATAATACAAGAAGATGGAGGCAGAGACTGGAGTTATAACAGCTACAAGTCAAGGAACGCCAAAGATTAAAAGTCACCACCAGCAGCTAGGAAGAGTCAAGGGATCATTCTACCCAGAGTCTCAGAGGAAGCATGGCTTCTCGATTCATACTTCCAGAGTCCAGACCTGTGAAAGAATACCTTTCTGTTATTTTAAGTCACCCAGCTGTGGTTATGGAAGCCATGGAAACAGAACACTGTAGTATTAAATATTTGTCAGAGAAGTCACTATTATTATAATCATTGTTCCAAAGAGTGACCTATATCTGTGAGAAGAGTTGTGTGCCTACTAAGTCGCTCAGTTGTGTCTGACTCTGTGTGACCCTATGGACTCTGGCCCACCAGGCTCCTCTGTCCCTGGAATTCTCCAAGCAAGACTACTGGAGTGGGTTGCAGGCCTCCTCCAGGGGATCTTCCCCACCCAAGGATCAAATCTCTGTCTCCTGTATTGGCAAACAGGTTCTTTACTACTAGCGCCACCTAGGAGGCCCATAATTTAAACATTTTACCAAAGGCAAATTATCGATAATATCCAGAGTACAACAGTGTATAATTTATGAGTATAAAAATGGTAAGTACTTTATTTTCTGCAGTAGTAGTGTTAGTTGCTCTTAGCTTTTTCTGACTCTTTGTGACCCCATGGACTGTAGCCCACCAGGCTCCTCTGTCATGAAATTCTCCAGACAAGAATACTGGAGTGGATAGCCATTCTGTTCTCCAGGGGATCTTTGCAACCCAAGGATCGAATCTAGATCTCCTGCATTGCAGGTGGTTTCCTGTATTGCAGGGGAATTCTTTACCATCTAAGCCACCAGGGAATGAAACCAAAATTGGAATGCTTAGGAGCCAAAATTAATCAGTATAAAGTGATATGAGAGGTACAAAAACTGTAAGGCCTGGTTTCCACATTCATGCTGAAGGAAGGCGCATGTATGGATTACATATATGGATTAAGGCAGCACATCTGATGCACAAAATGTAACCATGAATTACTCCACTGACTTTACTGCCCACTTTTTGATGCTGGGCCTACAGCCTTACTTTTGGATTGAAGATGAGTTAAGAATTTTATCCATTGTTCATCTAAGCTAGAAGATAAATTCTAAATAGCTTCTAATATGTCTATTGTAGCAGTTTCAAAGAATGCAGAAAGCCAGATATAAAGTGCCACTTGTCTGTTACCTCAATCTTCAAGCTGTACAGTGGGTTTTCTTGTGAGATTGGGGACTCTTAGTGAAGCCTGGTAAACATAATGGAGCCTATACCTAGTACTGCACTAATCAGAGGAATGCTCACATTTGAGGTGCTGGCAGAGGATGGGGTATAGTGATGAATCTAAATGATTTACCTTCTTAGGGAAGCTGGTGCTAAGCCATTGCATGCTCTCATAGTCCAGTCAGCAGTAACCAGGACAAAAGCTAGAGAACAGCTTTACTTTATAAAGTAATGGCAGAGACAGCATGGCAGAAGTTAAAAGAAACTTAAAGGGGAGATAGGTCCCTTCCCTTATACAGATTAATCCCAAAGAGCTGTAAAAGAGCTGACTACCATGTAGGAACATATTGCAAAAAGGAATAGTTCTGTTTGATTTTGGAGACAGGGATACTGAGGTATTCTTAGATAGGCTGCAGCTAATCAGAGTGATGGTGAAAGATTCACCTGTTTTTTCTATACCAGAGCAACTAGTTCTGAGAAACACACACTTAATGTTGTCCAAGCTGTCTAGGATATAGTAGCAATAAAATAGACACTGATGAAAAGACACGTAAGAAGTATCTTTGAGGAGTCCACCAAGGTTTGTCTAGGGGAAGGGTGTGGTGGAAGAAACATCACCTTCTACCCCTGTTCCTGGCCAAAGCATAATTCACTGGCCCCATCATATTTCTTTAATAAAGATATGATTTGTAGCTCTAGACACTCTGCTCCTATTATCCACTAAGGAGAAGTTTTCTTTTGACTCCTTGGTTAATCTTGCCTCCACAAAGGGTTATACCTTGTAACACTAAGCTCTTTGGAGCTTCTCAGGCTTCCCTGGTTGGCTCAGCTGGTAAAGAATCCGTCTGCAATTCGGGACACCTGGGTTCAGTCCCTGGGTTGGGAAGATCCCCTGGAGAAGGGAAAGGCTACCCACTCCAGTATTCTGGCCTGGAGAACTCCATGGACTGCATAGTCCATGGGGTCGCAAAGAGTCAGACACGACTGAGCGACTTTCACTTTCACTTTTATACTGAATAAATAAATGTTGCCAGAGGAGAAGAATCACAGTCGGTGCTAGAATCGAAGACGGAAAATTTGGGGAGTATTTGGGGTACAAGAGTCACTCCTCTATGTTAGGAAAATGACGAAATAAAATTTAAGATGAATTCTGTATCTCCCTCCACAGTGTTTGGGAATTACTTTTAGATTGAAGGATTTGTTTTCTTTTGATCATGGTACCATCTGAGCCATGGGTTACCGTGAGGGTCCTGGCTTCCAATTTGCTGTATTTTGGGAGACATGTAATGAATTTTAGACCTAAGGATCAATATCCAGCTGTACAACCCCTCCCCCCGCCGCCACCACACACAACATACTTGAATAAACAGATCCATCATCTTGGTATGAGCTGTGTTGTGCTGTGCTTAGCTGTTCAGTCGTGTCCAACCCTTTGAGACCCCATGGACTATAGCCCACAAGGCTTCTCTGTTCATGGGAATTCTCCATGCAAGAATACTGGAGTGGGTTGCCATGCCCTCCTTCAGGGGATCTTCCCAACCCAAGGATTGAACCCAGGTCTCCTGCATTGCAGGTGGATTCTTTACCATTGGAGCCACCAGGGCTAGCAATGTATATATAATTATCACTGCTTAATGCTTGACTTAGAAGGATACAAATGAGTTTCCCAGGTGGCTGAGTGGTAAAGAATCTGCCTGCCAATGCAAGAGCTGCAGGTTCAATCCCTGGGTTGGGAATACCTCCTGGAGGAGGAAATGGCAACCCACTCCAGTATTTTTAACTGGGAAATCCCATGAGGAGAGGAGACTGGTGGGCTACAGTCCATGGGGTCTCCAACAGACACGACTGAGCAACTGAGCACACAAAAGGGTATAACTGGGTAAGTATCATCGATAGGAAATCCATGATTGTCCTTGGAATGCTCCCAACACACCAAAAGAACTCTGTAACGCAGTTATCAGTTTACTGTCTCACAGCTCCAAATGCCTTCTCTGTTCAAGTGGAATGGGCTCCTTAAGTATTGCAAGCATTTCTCCTTTACAGTGACTATGATAAGCACTGCCAGCAGAGGGCAGTGGTGGAACACTGCAGGAGAAAGGAGGTGGCTCCTGAATATTCATTGGAAGGACTGATGCTAAAGAGGAAGCTCCAATACTTTGGCCACCTGATGTGAAGAGCCATCATTGGAAAAGACCCTGATGCTGGAAAAGATTGAAGGCAGGAGGAGAAGGGGGTGACAGAGGATGAGATGGTTGGATGGCATCACCGACTTAATGAACATGAGTTTGAGCAAGCTCCGGGAGATGGTGGACAGAGAAGCCAGGTGTACTTGGGGTCGCAAAGAGTCGGACACGACTGAGTAACTCGACAATAACTTGTTCCACTGTGCTGTGTTTCGCTGTGGTGCTCTGCCTTAGTTAGCCATATAACAGAGGGACAGTCCCTTGGGGATCTCATAGACCTGGCATGGTCTAATGATGACACTGCTGTTGCTCTCTTAACACAAATAATGTTTGACTTGGGACTCATGTCCAGATCAGTGTTCCAATTTCATCTGTATGCTCCCCAACCAGCTTCTATTCACCTGTGCCAGAGAGGGTTGCTTCCTAGGCAACTTCTCCATCCCACGGCTGCAACTTCACCTTCTCCAATGGGGTCCGATTCCAGACTTTGAGAGTGCATTAGTTTCCTAAGGCTACTCTTGCAAAGCACAACAAATCAAGAGCTTAAAACAACAGAAATACATTGTCTCACAATTCTGGACGCTGAAAATTCGAAAACAACATGTTGGCAGGCCAATACTCCCTCTGAAGCCTGTGAAATCTTCCTAACTTCTGGTGGTTTGCCAGTAGTCTTGGCTTGCAGCTGCTTCACTCCAATCTCTGCCTTCATTGTCACATGGCATTTTTCTTGTGTCTCTCCTCATATGGTGGTCTTCTTATAAGGACACTGCTGCTGCTGTTGCTAAGTCACTTCAGTCATGTCTGACTCTGTGCGACCCCATAGACGGCAGCCCACCAGGCTCCCCCGTCCCTGGGATTCTCCAGGCAAGAACATTGGAGTGGGTTGCCATTTCCTTCTCCAATGCATGAAAGTGAAAAGTGAAAGTGAAGTCGCTCAGTCATATCCGACCCTCAGTGACCCCATGGACTGCAGCCTACCAGGCTCCTCCATCCATGGGATTTTCCAGGAAAGAGTACTGGAGTGGGGTGCCATTGCTGGTCCCACTGAATTAAGGGTTCACTACACTTCAGTATGACTTCATCTTAACTAATTACATCTGCAACAACTCTCTTTCAAATTAGGTCATCCATTCTGAGGTATCGGGGATTAGAACTTCAACATACTGGTGGAGCAAGTTTGCCCCATAACAGGGAGGAAAGTCCTCCTCCCAGCTCGTCCCTCCTCGGGTACTCTCCCTCAGCCTCAGGGTATCTCTAGAACTGGTAGGTTGAGAAATCTTGATAAGTTGCATTATCTAGAATTCCTTTCTTTCTAAATCTGAGAAGAAGGGCAGTGGAGGCAAACCTTAACAAGTGGTACAGCAGGAGAAACTCTAGACAAGCATGTTCAGCTAGGCAGATCACACTCTATTTCCAGCCCTATTAGCTCCCAGGACATGCTGCTTTCCCAGGAAAGGAACAAACTGATTTATACAACAGTCTTAGAATTCCTAAAGACACATAAGGCATCACTTAGGGTGAGGTACCTAACAAATGGTGGACTACCAGCCTCAAGTGCTCCAGCAGAAGTGAAATGAAGTGAAGTGAAGTCGCTCAGCCATGTCCGACTCTTTGCGACCCCGTGGACTAGTAAGTAGCCTACCAGCTCCTCCCTCCATGGGATTCTCCAGGCAAGAGTACTGGAGTGGGTTGCCATTTCCTTCTCCAGGGGATCTTCCTGACCCAGGGATCGAACCCCGGTCTCCCGCATTCCAGGCAGACGCTTTAACCTCTGAGAGGTTACTGCCATTTTCACCATAGCAGGAAGAGAGAAATGCTTTCGTGAGAGGTTTTGCTTTATCTCAGAAAAAAAGAAGCCTCACTGTCAAGTCCAGAGTATCTGACTTCATGCTTACTATTGTGATTTTGACCAAAGCAGAAGTGACAAGCTGTAAATGAATGTGAGGAGGAATTAATACCCATCCTCTCTCCTTCCCAGGTTGGTCACAAGCATGTGATTAACCAGACATTTAACACACACCCTGTGATGCAGCTGTCCTCATTCTACTTACTTACCTCAAGTCAAGTGAAAACTGCAGAAAGGGGTTACAATCTATTCATCTTTACTGCCAAAAGTAAAGTATATCTGATAGGATGAAGACCATGATTTGAGTTCCTAAACTGTATTAGCTAATTTCTTAAAAATTCAAATGACTATTAATGATATAGTTTTTCATTGTTACAAATGAAACTTATAGGTGCATAAGTAGGTAGATGATGAATAAATAGATCAATAGATACATAGATGCATAGATAGACATGCTATCTGCCCTTAGCCGGGTTTTCACTGATCCTTGGCAACCATTTTTATTTATATCTTCACTGAATCACAATGTTTTTGCAAACATTTTTGTCAATAACTCAGATCCCTATTTAGCTTCTCACCATTATCCCTACACTCAAAAGATGCCACATTAATTCAACAAATATTTTCTCAGTATACCAGCCAGTGTGATACATCCTGGAGACACACTGTTCAACAAGACAAATTACTGCCCTCATAGTCTGACTTCTAGTCGGTCAAAGAGATAGTCAACAATGAAATAAACAACTACAGTTCTGATAATCAGTTCTGAATATTCATTGGAAGGACTGATGCTGAAGCTGAAACTCCAATACTTTGGCCAGCTGATGCAAAGAACTGACTCACTAGAAAAGACCCTGATGCTGGGAAAGATTGAAGACTGGAGGAGAAGGGGACGACAGAAAATGAGATGGTTGGATGGCATCCCTGACTCGATGGACATGAATTTGAATAAGCTCTGGGAGTTGGTGATTGACAGGGAAGCCTGGCATGCTGCAGTCCATGGGGTTGCAAAGAATAGGACATGACTGAGCGACTGAGCTGAATTGATGATGTTAATAGATACTACTAGAAAAATAAATTTAATAGATGATCAATTTAACATCCTCTTAAACATAATAGAAGATCTATTTAAGATGAAGCTTCAGGAGAAACCACCTTAAAAGTTTTTATATTTTTGCTAAAACTGAAGTTAAGATTCACTCAGATTAGTAGAATTGCTATGAGAGTACAGAATAAGGAATTTATTGTAGGGGTTAGTCCTCATGTGAGGGGGGGCAGCTGATGAGAAAGTCAGGGAAGCCAATGGAAAAGCCTGGGCAGCCTACTGCCTCTGCAGAGTTGAGCCTGATGTTGCTATAGAATCATGAAGACCAGAAATCATGAAGAAATGGAAAGCTGAAGGTGAAAGAGAGCAAGGGCAAACTGAAATCTGCAGGGAAAACAACTGGAAATCACAAGGACTGACTACTGAAACTGTCTTTCAACAACTCTAACCTTGATCTTATGGGTGGCCTGCAGGAATAGCTAGCCCCTTCTTCACAGTTACACACATATGCCTCCAACCCAGAGAAGCTAAAGTTGGAGATCTGATCAAAGATCTGAAGGAGCTATGGCTCAGGAGGCTGCCACACCCCAAAATGTAAGCCATCATAACACTGAGATGCTGAAGTTCCTAGTGCTCTGCATTATCATTCAGAGAGTTTAAAGATGTGCCTGCTGCTTCACTTCCACTTTTTAAATCTCATGCAAAATATATCTTGTGTTCAAGGCCAACCCAGAACTACACACTAAAGGGAATTCTAGGAATTCTAGGTCAACACATCTAGCATAAAGTCATCGTACTTGCCTAATATACAAAGAGAAGGGGAAAGAACCAGACAGAAGGAAGGAAAAGTAAAAATACTTGGAAACTTAAAAAAAAAGTTTCAGAATTTTTATGAGATGACAGCAACAATGACTGGATGATATTGAATAAGATAGAGACTGGCCATGACCATAGATTGGAGATGTGCGGAACAGACTAATTTTAAGCGTCCTTGTAGATCACGATGTGGAGTATGGATTTACTCCAAATTTCATGGGAAATCATGGAACAGTTTTAACCAGAAAACTGACTTAACAATTATGAAGAGAATGGCAAGTGAAAGTGAAAGTCGCTCAGTTCTGCCCAACTCTTTGCGACCCGAATGACATGGTTTCATATACCACCTGCACAGATTGAGACATTTGTGTACCTCTCTCATGATTTCTGTCTTATGTACTTCTTACCTAAATTATTTTTCACTTAATAATTTCATTTACAAAATATCTTACTTAATATTTTTCTTGTGACCCCATGGAATTCTCCAGGTCAGAATACTGGAATGGGTAGCCCTTTCCCTTCTCCAGGGGATCTTCCAAACCCAGGGATCCAACCCAGGTCTCCCACAGTGCAGGTGGACTCTTTATCAGCTGAGCCACAAGAGAAGCTCAGAGAATTGAAGGAACATATCAGTGCCGAGAGCAGGGATATTCTGTGGTAACTATTTGACAAATGATAATGGAGAGGAAGGGTTTTAAAAAAGTTCAGTTCAAGAGTAAGATCCACAAAAGTGTCTGAAAACTTAAGATTTTCCCCCCAGACTGCATTCCTTAAGAAAGAGAACAAGAATGGCTTCTGTTTTTAGTGACTAAGTAAATAGCAATATCACTGATGAAGATGGGAAATACTGGAAGATTAGACTTTGAAGTGGAGGAAGAAAGGAAATTAAATATGGCATTTAGTGCCTGCTAATTTTGAGGTGCTTCTGGGATATCCAGATGTGGAAGAGTAAAATAACTTGTTCAAAGTTAAGAATATTTATAATAATGGCATGACTATTTTCCATTAACTCAAACTTAACAGACACTCTATAACACTCTGGGACTTTGTTAATTCTTTCTCACTCTTCATATTCAACAATTTAAGCCATTTTCCTATTACTTAAATATTTCACTGAGCACTTACCATGCTCTCAATATGAAGATGAATACAATTTAGCCTTTATTTCATGGAGCTCCTAGTCTACTACTATAGCAGAGAAAGAAGGACGCCAATTTTACAGTCAATATGGAAAGTAACACGCTATCTCTGCAAGTTCCGTTTGATTGACGTCTATGTGTTACATTCCTTTCATCCTTTGTCCTTCCACCTTCTATCCACTGGTCTTCTAGTTGAAATCTTGTTACTTTGCATCTGGACCAGGGGTGGGCAAACTAAATCCCACAAGCTGTTCAACTGTTTTTGTAAATAAAGTTTCATTGTAACATAGCCATGCCTATTCTTTTAAGTATAATCTATGACTGCTTTCATATTATAAAGGCAGAGTTGAGCAGCTGTGGCCTGCTAAACCTGAAATATTATCTGACCCTTAGAAACATTTGTAGAACATATAGACCAAAGTGACTTTTACGTGAGCTCCTTATTTACTCTTTCCTTCAGTCCAACGCTTCTTATACAACACTGTTATATTAATATCTCAAAAGTTGTTATAATCCTTTTTTCAAAGAGACATGGTATACGTAAATAAATATAAAAAACATTCTAAAAATGCCTTTGAATATATTATAACCTGCTCATAATCCTTCAACAGCTCTCTACTGCTTATGAATTAAATATGAACACCCATTCTGACATTCAAAAGCTTCTATTATATGTTCAAGACCTAATTTTTAGGCTTATCTCCAATTATACCCCAGTAGAAGTACTTCAGTCAGATTGGTCTCCTTCCTATTTCTGTGATTTCTCCTCTTCCTGAAAAACCCCTTTCTACCATCCTCTTTACAGGTTCAGTGATATCCATTTGTGAGGATAATGTTAGCATCCAAAACAGACAAACTCTTAAGTTCCTGACTTAATACACACAAATAAAGTTTTACCAACATACTAGTTTAATGCTTGTGTTCTCAGTCATTAGTGTAAGGTGAAGGGTGGTGAGGGCTTCCCAGGTGGTGCTAGTGGTAAAGAACCCACCTGCCAATGCGGGAGACCGTAAGAGACCCAGGTTCAATCCCTGGGTCAGAAAGATCCCCTGGAGGAGGGCACGGCAACCCACTCCAGTGCTCTTGCCTGGAGAATCCCCATGGACAGAGGAGCTTGGTGGGCAACAGTGCACAGGGTCGCACATAATCAGGCATTAATGAAACAACTTAGCACGCAGAGACACACCCAGGATGTGCGGTGAGTGTGACAGTCCACTCTACAAAGTCACTCATGACGGCCACCGTTAACACAAATCCTTCAAGATCAGCTTTGACCTCAGTGTCCAGTCAGCAGGCAGAGAAAAGATAATAGAGAAAGGTTATCTCTTCTTAATCCCAAAGACATCATACACATTGCTTCTGCCTACATTTCAGTGATGAGAATTGGTCATATGGTCCCACATAATTTCAAGGGAGTTTGAGAAGCGTGGTCCCTCATCAAGCATCTATTCCTCAGCAACAAGTTGGCGTGATCAGCAGGGAGTATGAATCTTTGATAGACAATTAGCACTCTCTGTAGAACTATCTTTCATTGCACATCTCCATACTACCTTCCTAGTCAGAAAAATTCTCTTCCCAATTCAACTTTTGTAGCACTTCATTTTTATCTATTATTAGGTTCCAACATGGTCAGTCTATCAAGTATTTGATAGACGTATATTATCTTTCACTTGATTTATCTTTTAACTTTTCTGACACTATCCTTTACTGACCTTACTTTCCTGACAATATTCTTCATATCCAAAGAATACAAAGTGAATGAATGATGAGTGAAACATTCTTGTGTGGAATTTCATCTTGAATTTGTTGTTCAGGAAATAATTTTTATGCACAAGGCATTCAAAATTTTCCTACAAAGGGAAACTTTTGTAATACCAAGACTGATATTTGAATGCTGCAGGAGGAAATTGACTCAGTGAATGTTCCCCGAGAGAAAATACCCCTGACGTGACAAGGAGATTCACAGATAATCCTTGCTACAAATACACGACATACTTAGAACGTGGCTGGCTATTCACTTCTAGAAACTGCTATGGGTTGCACTGTGCTCCTCCTTTCCAGCCAACAAGAAGAGAGATATTGACGTCTTAGCCCCCAGTACTTCAGAATGTGGCCTTATTTGGAAAGAGGTCTTGACAGAGCTAATCAAATTAAAATGAGGTCTTTGTAATGGGTTCTATTCCAGTAAGACTGGTGTCATTAACAAATAAAAAATGAAAAATTCAAACACAGAGATAGACTCGCACAGAGGAAAGATGATTCCAAGAGGCACAGGGAGAAGGAAGAGAAAATGGATCAGAGACTGTAGCTATGGTGCCATTAGCTGCATAACAGCTGGGATAGCAGAATCTGGAAGGCGGTGGGAAGAGTTATTCCTCTTGGGTTTCAGAGGGAGCATGGCCCTGCTTCCTTATTGGTTTTGGACATCTCATCTCCAGAACTGGGAGACAACAACTTTTTCTCTTAGAAAGTCTGGCTTTCTCTCTCTCTTCCTCTCTGCCAGCTCCTCAGAGAGGGCTTCCCTGGCCAATCGAAAGCATGACTACTGTCCACTATCCCCACATCATAATCTAGCTTAGCATATTAATTGTCTGCGTCTCTCCTTAAAATGTAAACTATAGGGCAGTGTACTTGTCTCATTCTGTTGTGGCTTTAATCCCTCTGTGCATAGCCACAGTGACTCATATCTCATAGAGCCTCTATAAACGATTGGTGAATGAATTACGGATAGTTTCTTTTTTTATATATAAAGTAGGAAAGTTAGTCAAATAAATCATCACATTTTTTAATTTAAATACACAGATTCTGAAACTAAACTTACTGGGTTTAAAACCCAGCCTTGCCATTTCACAGCTCCTACTTGGGGCAAGTTGAATAACCTCTGTTATTAATTTTCACATTTGTAAAATGGAGGTAAATGGCAACCCACCCCATTGTTCTTGCCTGGAGAATCCCAGGGACGGGGGAGCCTGGTGGGCTGCCGTTTATGGGGTCGCACAGAGTCGGACATGACTGAAGCGACTCAGCAGCAGCAGCAGCAGCAGCAGCAGCAGCAGCTATACCTAAGGTATTGGATTGTTACCATGATTGAATGAATAGTACATAAAATATTTAGAGCTACATCCGCACATGGTAAAATATTAACATTTGGATGGCTCAGTGGTAAAGAATCTGCCTGCAAAGCAGGAGACACAGGAGATGCAAGTTCAATCCCTCTTTCAGGAATATTCCCCGGAGGAAGAAATGGCAATCCACAACAGTATTCTAGTCTGGAAAATCCCATGGATAGAGAATCCTGGTTGGCTACAGTTCATAGCGTCGCAAAGAGTTGGACACAACAGCATGCATGCAGATGCAGATTTGCTGTTATTATCATTATTATCACTAAAGATATGCAAAGTATAGTTTATTTATTTTAGTTGATTAAAAAGTGGTTAAGGCCTTTTTTTTTCTGCCTACAAAGACTAATCTATATAGTTAGGGAAACTGTATGTTATTCAAATAAAATTAAACTTATTGATTTAAAGCAAATGATATAACACGAATACAAAATTTATAATATTTGAGGAAATAATTATGGTGAAATGAATATAATTAACATGTTGTTTAGTTGCTCAGTCATGTCTGACTCTTTGCAATCCCATGGACTGCATGCAGCATGCCAGGCTTTCCTGTCCTTCACCATCCCCTGGAGCTTGCTCAAACTCATATCCATTGAGTCTGTGTTGCCATCCAACCATCTCATCCTCTGTCATCCCCTTCTCCTCCTGCCCTCAATCTTTCCCAGCATCAGGGTATTTTCTAATGAGTTGGCTCTTTGCATCAGGTGGCCAAAGTATTGGAGCTTGAGCTTCAGCTTCAGCATCAGTCCTTCCAATGAATATTCAAGATTGATTTCCTTTAGGATTGACTGGCTTGATTATACATCATATAGTTATTACCAAGTGAATGGTACTGCTTAAGACTGATTTCACCATCTCGCATCATCTGGATTACAAAGTTGTGCTCCAAGAAGCATTGTTTACAAGGGACTTAACTAGAGGTTAAAATTAACTTCTGAAGTATTTCTAAAAGCAATTCTTCAGTGATGTGAAGAGACCCAGTGTCTGGCAGAAATATACAGAAAAATATAGGATGTCTCGGGACTCTCACAGCAGAGACCCCAAAATTTGGGTAAGTATGCTGCTTATTAATGGTATTCTTTCTCATGGAGGAATTCCTGAGGCATTTTCACTTTAACTTTGCTATTAAAGTCTCTTAATATTCAAAGCTCATCTTCAGGATCCAGAGATCTTATTAGGACACACCATTTTCAACACCTACCAATTGGGAATATTCAGATTCTCAAGCATAATGGACAGAAAAGAGTGTGGTTTCCAAGCCCAATCTAGCCATCTGTGCTAGGTGGTTCCATGCAAACACCCTGAAAAAATTGATTTTGCTTGCAAATTTATAAATTTGGTCATAAATTCTCTGTGTTTGTTTAGTGTTCCTCCACTGAGCAGCAGAGATGCTCAGTGGTAATGACAAACTCAGATATGCACATTTAGGTGATTATTTTGGATTCCAAACACCTGCGCCAAGAGCTGGTCAGTATTCACTAATCCCAGTT
Organism: Ovis canadensis; assembly: GCF_042477335.2. Lineage (NCBI taxonomy): Eukaryota > Metazoa > Chordata > Mammalia > Artiodactyla > Bovidae > Ovis > Ovis canadensis. The sequence continues at coordinate 79,266,977 of NC_091250.1, forward strand.
ATCCTCCAGCTGCCATGTGACTTGTCTCATACATGGGCTAGGAAAAGATCATATATCTTACCCTGTTTCCCCTACACCAGCCCTATCTCTGATTTTCAAGTCTTTCTATAATTGCTTCAGTCAATGTTTTAACATATTAAGTGGATATTTATGAAAAATCAATTTGGAACACTATAATTAGCAAGTACCATAAGCCTGGAAATGTTGATGCAAAGCATTCAACTCCAGGAAGGGATTTACTGTAATACAATTTATATAAAATTACCTATGACATTTACCAGTACTGACTTTGTCGAGGCTTAAATTTTGGTTTTTATTTTATTTATTTGAGATACTGTATATATCATAGCCATTATCTTATTTTCTCAAACAGTGATGAGAAAGCTATATTTGACCAAAATGGAATGTTATCTATAAGTATGTAGTTTAAATATTTTCAGTATTATGTTGGGAGGAGTAAAAAATTCAGTTTTGTACTTCACTGGTAAAATTATTTTAATGTTCTTAATACATGAAAAAGGTATACTAAAATTAACTACATATATTTTTAATTTTTATTTTTATTAGAATTTCTTTCTTGCAATGAACCAATCTCTTCTCTTCTTTTCCCTCCTCTTCTCTTTCTCTGACTTTCTGTTTCTCTCTGTCTGTTGATGGAATAACATGTTGTTACCATGTTGATTCTAACCAGTAACTCCAGAAATGAAATTAGAGAGGCTGCTCTGAAAGCCAAGGTCCAAGATGAAAACCTCTTCAGTATCTTTGGGTGTATGCATAATGAATAAATAGCTCAATGTTGGATAGCACTGTGTTCTAACTACCTTTTAGACTTTTATTTCTACCAGAAATATCTGAGGAGAAGGTGTGCTAGATAAAAATGCAAATTTCTAGGCTGCAACCATAGTAATCCTGATTCAGTAGATCTCTAGTGACACCTATTTAAAAAAACAAAAAAACACTCAAGTGAGTCTTAAGTGATCACTTAAGTGTTAAATGATTTAGAAACAGCACTTTTCAGAAACAACAATTTCTAGACTAAAAGACTCTTTCATAATGCTCAAACATTCCTTCCTAGCTTTCTTGATGACTGATGTCTCAGGATCTTGTCTTTTTTGCAGGGCCAAAACTGTCAAAAAACTTAGTGGTGGAGCAGAGACTCAAACCCACTTCTCTGCCCCTCTCTTTTTACCATGTTGCCTGTTCCACTGTAGACCCAGTCTGCCCAGCAGGGTGCCTGACTGACTGATCTGATTACAAGAGTCATGAGGAATCTCAGGTTTTCAAGGTAGCTGCATAGCTAGAGAACGAAAAGGGCCATAACATGCCACTCAATTTACAGAAAAAAAGAATTCAACAGTATTTACCCTTCTATAGCAGAAGAAACGACTTTGTTTCTATTAACTTTACTGTCTAAAACATGACAAAATAGATAGATGGAGCTATTACAATGATAGCTTAATAAAAATAATAAATGAAAAATTCAGGATAGTGGTTTCCTTTGGGGAAGGGTAGTTCAACTGTGGTTGGCGTGTTTTATTTCTAACTTGGGACATAACATCATTATTTATACCTATTAAATTTAATTTGATATTTAAATAAAGTAGTATTATATGTTTATCTAGAAATAAGAATTCCATGGACTAGAATTCACTTTCACTTTTCATGGAGTTAAATGATGAAATAAACAAGGAAATAAATAGAAAATGGTTGCCTCTGAGGGCCTAACGGGGTTTCTCTGGTGGCTCAGCAGTAAAGAACCTGCCTGCCAATGCAGGATATCTGGGTTTGATCCCTGGGTTGGGAAGATTCCCTGGAGTAGGAAATGGCAACCCATTTCAGTATTCCTGCCTGTGAAATGCCATGGACAGAGGAGCATGGTGGGCTAATAGTCCATAGGATCACAGTGGAGGAGGGCACAGGGAACTCTATTTTTATTATGAATCTCATATTACTAGTTGACATTTTATACTATACAGTACACTCTTCAATTGATCCAAAACTTAAATAACATATATAAAAGACACAAGCTTAGTTACTGTTTTGTTTGGGTTTTTAATTTTGTTTTCTTGTTTTTTAGAAGCAAGTTAATTTGGGTACTTCCCTTATGTAATTCTTTCTAAACGGAAAGTAAAAAAGAAATGTGTGTTTTTCTTACCATTCATTTAAGTTGTTATCTTTACACTATTCCGATCTGGGTTCTTTATGAGTTTTTTGGCCTGCTTGAATACTTTCTGCCTTTTCAGTATCTTTCAAAGCCTCAAATATTTTATTAAAGATCAATTCTTTTACCATTGTAATCTTTCGTTTCAATACAGAGTGTCTCTATTTCTGTAAATCTAATAGTCACAAAAGTAATTTGTTCTTTTTCAAGGAGCTTCCTAATTCATCTCAATGTTGTGTGGCATTGCAGTTTCACTGGGTTTGTTACCACTTCAGCAATCTGTACCACATCTGAATCTGTCAATCCCTGATTTCATTACGATTAAACTTGCTTTAATGGATAAAAAATACACTTGCCCCAGGTTTAGATACAATGAACTGAAGAACAGGAACCAAGTTGCTGTTATATGGAACTGTCAGGAGGCTTATGTTGCTTTATTCTTGTTCTATTTTTGTATATAGATTCTATATCTCAAGGGAATTTCAAAGGTTGTCAATGTTTAGATTAATGATACAATTCACCACAAGAAGTCTATTCTCTAGAAAAAAGAAATGTATACTTTACGTAGCCCCTAAGAATTTCAAGTATTTTCTCTAAACATCAGGGTTTCCTTTAAAAATTGTGTATTATTGACACACAATGTAGAACATTCCAATAAAAAATAGTTTATAAATATGCTGGTTTCAGATATTCCCATTCATTTACACATTATTTCCCACTAGCTTCATAACCTTTGGGAAACTGGTTAACCTCTCCATGCCTCGATTTTCTCTTCTATAAATTGAGGTTTAAAATACTATCAACATTATAAGATTGAATAATTTAATAATAAATTGAACACTTATGCATACTTATCATGCATTAGGCATTGTTTTAAGCCTCTCATGTGTAATTATTATTTAATCCTCGGAACAACCCATGGGAGATTTACTCTTATCAACATCTGAATTTTATAGATTAGGAAGGTGATCTGGGCAGTTGAGATATGACAGTGGTGTCTATGATCTACAACAGACATGGTTTCTATTCTTCAGGAGCTCATATAATATATGGAAGATAGTTCAAATCAAGGGTGATTAGTGCTTGGGCATGAGTACATAGGAGGTGGCATGGCAGGAGAAAACAGGAGGCTCTAATGTACTCTAGAGAGTGATGGAAAACCCTTCAGGCAAAGATGGCCCCATTTGATGAAGTAGCAAAGGCTGAACTTCATAAGAGTTCTGAAGATGACAAGGATGATCTCAGTTGGTGTCCTTTGGTAGATGGGTATCAAACGAAAGGACTGAAGACAAGTCTTTTTAAGATGAATGGAGGAAAGTTGTGGCTATTTTTTTTTTTTTTTCTGTAGTAGTATTCATAAATGTCAACTGGATGGGGAAAGTTAGCAGAGAGGAGGCCAGCTCTGGTCAAGGGCAGTCAGTAGAGTGCGACCAGGCTTTGCTTGTCTCTGCTTTGACCCTCAGAGGGAGAAAGCAGCACAGAAAGCCACTCCTCTTGACCACTTGCCCCACCCGCTTTTAGTCCATGAACACATCAGAGATCTCTACATGCTGAGAAATAGCAGGGGATATCGCAGACACAATGTATGCCCTTAGCGCCTTTACATTGCTAACTGAACCAAACAGAAGTAAAGACTTCACTATAGAAATCATCACTCTTCTCCAAGGAAATATTTAAAAAACAGTATTCTAGAGCAGGCAGGCTCAGGCTCAATTCTAATTGATGTTTCCTTTAATAACAGAATTGACAGATAAACTTAGCCCTCAGCAACAGTGTAAAGAATTAACAGAATATACGAAGCATTGTTAGGCAGAAGGTGAAATGTGCTTTCTGTGCAACTCCAAGAACAAATCAAGATCATAAAATCATTAAATCAAAGCATGAATCAATATGGGCTGATGTTGAGCAGTAATAATGATAATGATGATAATAATACATTAGTAAAAATAACATAAAAATGATTGAGTACTTAAAACTTGTCAGACAGTGTGATACATTTTCTATACACAACATCTCATTCAACTCTTGAAACCTTTTGTACGTGAAAAACGCAACACCTGGATGAGTTAAATGGCAATTCCAAAGTCACCCAGCAGGTAAGAGGCAAAACTGAGACTTAAATTCTTACTTGTCGTGAGTCTTTTTTTGGATGTCATTGAAACGAGGATAAATTGAGGATAGCTTGGGTGATATCCAGTTGCTAAGTGGTGAATGAAGCAAATAGCTTGTGGTCTAACAAGGTGGCTCAGACAGTTAAGAATCTGCCTGCAGTGCAGGAGACTCAGGTTCAATCCTTGGATCCAGAAGATCCCCTGAAGAAGGGAATGGCAATCCACTCTAGCCTGGAGAATTCCATGGACAGAGGAGCCTGGCAGGCTACAGTCCATGGAATCATAAAGAGTCGGACACAACGGGGTGATTTTCATTCTACTTTATACCAGTGAAATTGTTTTATTTTTAGTATTTTAGTTATGATTATGTTATTTTAAGTAGTATACAATTCAATAGAGAAATAATATCACCTATCTCTCAACTGTGTGGCACCTTCTGTGTTTATCCAGAGATTCTGACTCATCAGTTCTCCCCCGAACATACCATAATGCCATAAATATTCTGGGCTTTGATTTTACACACAATTCATCACCTGTATGACCATAACTTCCTGTAACATCAAGGTCATGGTAGGAAATAGAACTCAAGGATGTTGTCAGAGTAGAAGTTAAGGAAGGACAAATGGAGATGAGGGGAATTCAATAAGAGATACTAAAGCACCGCGGGACTGGCAATCCGAGGGGATCCTTATTGCATCTCTAGAACTGAAGGGCCAGAGGCTACCACAGTCTGGAAAGAGTGTCTACATTCTAGCTGAGAGCTGCCTAGCCACCCCACTCCAGTTTTCCTGCCTGGAAAATCCCATGGTCGGAGGAGCCTAGTAGGCTGCAGTCCATGGGGTCGCTAAGAGTCGGACACGACTGAGAGACCTCACTTTCACTTTTCACTTTCATGCATTGGAGAAGGAAATGGCAACCCACTCCAGTGTTCTTCCCTGGAGAATCCCAGGGATGGGGGACCTGGTGAGCTGCTTTTTACAGGGTTGCATAGAGTCGGACATTACTGAAGCAACTTAGCAGCAACAGCAGCTGCCTAACAGCAGCTCTGGCCCGCGGAGCCAGGAACTCAGCCATTGCCACCTATAACCATGAAAGAGAAAGCCCAGTGACTCAACCCCAGACCTCATTCCTCTCCTCTGCTCCCACATCCTGCAGTGCCTCCCACTGCCTGGACCTCTGTCTGAAGTCAGAGTGCAAGTGAGCATGACTGATTCAGTAAAGAAAGGTCAGCCTCCTGGAGTCTGGAAGGCAAGGCACACTGGAGTCCAGGTAGGTCTCATGGTTTCTGGTTACCCAGTGGACAGTGCTTCTGGCACTCGCTCAAAGAGTTATGGAGAAGAGAAAGATGTATTAATTTTGAAACCAAGTGTGTTACTTTAAAATGAGTTCCATTTGGAAAGAAATGTTTATTTCTCCCTATCCCTTGTAGAGTTTTCATCACTGTGAGTTGGTTGTATTTAATTCTTACATATGTAAATATGTGATTTTGAAGCTATATTAACAAAAAGAAAAAAGCAATCATCCTTTACCACCTGGAATACTGTGTATAAATTTGCCTGAAATGTACATATTGATACATATTTACATCTACATGGAAAATGAGTAGAAATGGCCAGATCCTTTGGAAGATAATGAAGAAAAAAATAAATTAAAACATAGCTAAATATCTATGTAAAAAAAAAGAATTCATAGAAAAAAGTAGTAATAAAAGAAAAAACAAATAAATAAATAGCTATGGACGAATGTGGACATATATTTACCATCTCTTGCCAAGTGGCACTGGTGGTAAAGACCCAGCTGCCAATGCAGGAGACATAATAAGGCACTCAGGTTGAATCCCTGGGTTAGGAAGATCCCCTGGAGAAGGGCATGGCAGCCCACTCCATTATTCTTGCCTGAAGAATCCCATGGACAGATGAGCCTGGCAGGCTACACCCATTGGGTCACAAAGACACGACAGAAACAACTTAACACGCTTCTATAATGGGGAAGGAATGTCTACTACACTCCTAAGAAGAACAATGTGGGAGGAGTCCTTTATGCCTCTTTCTTCATACCTTCTTGCTCCTCGTTTGGGAGGGAAGAGTGATATCTGACAGATGAGTGATTCTACATTCTCCGTTCCTCCTCCCCTTTTACTGTCTTTCCATTTTCCTATGCAAGATACATAAGAGTTCCTGTTCCTCTGTAGGGTGAGTTTATCAGAACAGAATTTGACACTACAGGTTGGCTGTTGGGAAGGCTGGAGTGGATTTAGTAGGATGGAATGGTCTATAGTTACGAGTGAGTAAAATAAATTCATGGAGCACTGTGGGGAAGGCTGGTTGTGATCTGGATGCAAGTTGTATTCTCCAATTCAGATTTACCAATAGTAGGGCCAGCATTTTGATCTCCATCTGACTCAAATATGACTTCAACTGGTTTGCAATTTAGGGGGAAAAGAAAGGAATGGTCTTCATTAATCCACCCTGTAAAGAAGTCCAGCAGCTACTGTCTTGAAGAATACATGAAATCTCCCTTTCCTAATTTTCTATTTAACCCTAAGTATATGCACATTTTGTAAGAACTGTAATCTGCCTACATGGCTTGAATATGCACATCACAGGAGTGAGATGACTCATTAAATAAATCTCAGGTGTTGGAGGGGAGAAACACTGCTGAGAGATTATGCAGACACCAATGAAACAGCTGAGGTCCACATGTTGCCGTTTTCGGAGGCGTGTATGTAACATTGCTCTCTGGATGAAGCCTAAAATCTGACAGGATCAGAGTTCTGGCCTCTTCTCCCACTCATGATTCATCTTGTGCCACTCTATGTTCTCTCCTCCTCAAACCCAGCAATCTCCCTTCTGCCACAGAACCTTGTGAATGCTGTTAGCTCTACTTGGAATGTTTTCTGCACCCTATCCAAGTTCCCTGTTATTCACGATTCTTATGTCAGCTTTAAGCTTCTCTTCTTTGGGAAGCCTCCTTGATTCTTTAGGTTAGGTTACTGATACTGCTATATGCTCTCATAACTTCAGCTACTCTCTGTCACTCTCTCTTGACTTATCCCTTGTAATGTTTTATTTTCTGATGAGATTATTTGACTAACAAACTATTGCAGTCCAGGCTATAGCTTCATGAAGGTAGAAACAATGCGTAATCTTGTTAATCTATCATTTAAAATAGAGCGTAGCAGAGTCAATAACTATGTGTTGAATTAATGAATAAATGAAAATTAACAAAAAATAAAGTCACCCATGTGTTATTATATCATGTGTATATATGCAGAAGTACTCAATTAAATAGATTTTATGGGTCTTAAGATACAAGACTCTGGTGTATTTGAAGAAAGTATTCCATACTGAAAAATAAATTGACTTCTACATTAGATTTTAGCAGTTTGTTTTTTGTTTCTCAAAAATATGTTCATTTCATCTTAGTGGCACAAAGTTTTTAATAAATAATCTCTGTTGTGATATAGTGAAGTTACTTCTTTATTATTCACACAGTTATACCATTTTAAAAATTTATATAATTCATATAACTGGTAGCACTATTATGTATTTTCTTAACTATCTAGGCATTCTATTGAATTTTCTAAAATTATAAATTGGTCCCCAAATAAATGTTGCACATTGAAGTCTTATGTTATCTTTGATTTATAAAAGAAAAGCATATGATAGGAAGCAGAATAGGAGAAGCAGATCGCTTTGGAGGAAAAAAAAAAAATCAGAGGCTTGGGTTCTAGTTCACTCCACAAATTGTGAGTCATGTGCAGGAGTAAATTTAAATAACCTGAACATCTCTGTCACTGAGGAAAATAGTGCCTGTTCTGTTTTCACCAGGGGAGGATTACACAAGA